>NC_056732.1:1812180431-1812208902 GCF_019279795.1 Protopterus annectens
TCTGGACAGTCTAAACACATTGTATGGCAGATTTGAAGAGAAAAACAACCTGGAGGCTGTAAAGCTTCTCAATGACCAAAAGGAGGCAGTACTTCACTTCAGTGCTGTGGATGTAAGGAATCAACTAATGAAAGTGAACCCTGTGCAGACCAACTCAGCATAATCCTGGCAGACATCGTCAATACCTCACTTGTTCAGGAAAAAGTACCAGCATGCTTCAAAATTAACAACATAATCCTTCTACCCAAAAAAGCCAATCACACCTGCCTAAATGATTACAGGTTGGTGGCCCTTACATCAAAAGTAATAAAATGTTTTGAAAGACTGGTTAAAAGAGGTCCCGCAAAATACTGAATAACACTTGACATCCAGCATATGGTTGGCTCACTAAATTTGCTTCTGGTAGAAAGTTATGGAGTATCTGCTGCAAGACCCTCCAGACTCATGAACAGTTTTTATCCAAGTGCAATATGACTCATTAATGCTGACATAAATCTGGATGTATCAAAACTATAATTGACCGTTACACTTAAATTTTTTTTCTCCATAAGTAATTCTATTAATTTATTACATTCTAAAATTACTATATTCTCATTCAAGTACAATTCCAATCACTTACTTATGTATAATATCACCCAATCTCAACTCTGTGCATAGTCTACTTTTCTTTTTATATGTTAATCATCTAGTAATCAGTGTTGCCCAGTGTGTATAGTGTACAAGCATGTGCATCAGCTGCCTAGATATTTTCTTTTCTACTACAGTTATTGTTTATTCTTTAATACCCATCATGTCTGTCTTTTTGTGTTTTTCTCCTGTGTTTCCTAAATGACAATAACGTTTCTCTGAATCTTTGAATCAACAGGAACAAAACAAAAGCATCAATCCAAGATAACCAATAATCTACTTACTCCAACTCAACATGGACTTAGACCCTCTCATAGTACATCAACTGCACTAGTCTCCTTCACAGGAAAAATAAACAAGGAAGAGACACTGGCTAATATACCTCTGTTGTACTCCTCAATCTCTCAAAAGCCTTTGATACAGTCTCTCACCCAAACCTCCTACAGCAACTGGACACTCTAAAACTCTCATCATCTCAACAATGGTTCAACAGCAATCTAGCAAACAGGCAACAATCTGTAAAATAGCAAGGCTGTAGCTCACAATACCTCCCAAACAAAACAGGAGTACCCCAAAGATCTCTCCTGGATCCCCATCTCTTCAATATCCTTACAAACAACCTCCAGTCTGCTTCTTCCCCAAGCTCACTAAAATAACATGCAGATGAGTCTATCATCATCTACTCCTCTCATAATTTTGAACAACTCTGGCAAATAACCCAAGACACATTCACCCACACAGAAACCTGGCTCAACAGTGACCAACAACTACTCAACCCCAACAAAACAAAATTCCTATTATTTCCATCAAAAACCCTTCCAAAAGAATTTAAAATATACTCGCTAAACAAAACAGAAATATAAATTGAACCTTATAAAGAAATGGTAGGTACCACACGACAATCGAAGCAAACCTCTTAAAGTCAGTTAAAAAATGTACTTCTTTATTCCAACAAAAAAGTAAGCACTTTTGCGTCTCCAAGGACACTTCATCAGATTTTAAAACAGTTACAAAAAATTCAAAGTCCCTTTAAATACCATTTTCTTTTTAGCATAAGCCAATGCGGAGGCTAATAAAAATCACATGATAAGCACTCTTGTAAAATTTCCTACTAAACTAATGCTTTGCATAACCAACCTAGAAAATATATATAAAAAACATATATATATAAAAAGTATATATACAGAACAGCATATGCTGATATATATATATATATATATATATATATATATTAGAAGTACAACAACATTTTTTAGAAGTATAGGAATACATTTTCTCCAGTGATATATCAGCATAAGTGTATATGAAGCATATGGAAGCATATGATGTTTAACATATAGCCTAGTTATTGATGTTCTTATGTCACTAATTACAAATTCTAGGAACTACATAGGGTATATATAGGAACAAACACATTTATTTATATATATATATATACATATATACATGCTTTTGTTGGATTATAAAAGTGTTTTTTATATTTTTTTTCATATGTTGTTCTATATATATATATATATATATATATATATACTTTTTATATATATATGTTTTATATATATATTTTCTAGGTTGGTTATGCAAAGCATTAGTTTAGTAGGAAATTTTACAAGAGTGTTTATCATGTGATTTTTATTAGCCTCCTCATTGGCTTATGCTAAAAAGAAAATGGTATTTAAAGGGACTTTGAATTTTTTGTAACTGTTTTAAAGTCTGATGAAGCATCCTTGGAGACGGAAAGTGCTTACTTTTTTGTTGGAATAAAGAAGTACATTTTTTAACTGACTTTAAAAGGTTTGCTTCGATTGTCGTGGGGTACCTACCATTTCTTTATAAGTTTTTTCACAAAGTGTTTTGTTTGGAGGTACTTTACCCCTGCAGTGTTTTCTCTTTTTTATATATAGAAATATAAATTGTTTCAAAGGCAAAATTATTAGGCATTACTATAGACAACAAAAGTACAGTTTTGTACCTACCATAAATGTAGATGTTCGAAGATCCACATTGCTGCAGTCCTTACACTTGGGTAGTCCGCTGTCCTCAGTCGGCCCGAATATCAAAGTATAAGGCTGACGTCGGTCAGGGCGCATTTGACTGACGTCAGGACGTAAGGGTACAAATGCGCATGACCGGCGTCATATCCTCAGTCTTTTCTTGCCCCAGATGTCAGAAGACCCTAAAAATAAAGGTCAAAACCAAAAGACAGCAAACAACCAACCAACCACCCTTGCACTAACTATATGTACAATATATACAATATACACAATATGTACAACCCAACCCACACAACCACCTCTAACTACAGAGGGAAGGAGGGAGGAATTGGACTGCAGCAATGTGGATCTTGAACATCTACATTTATGGTAGGTACAAAACTGTACTATGTTCTTCATCTCACATTGCTGCAGTCCTTACACTTGGGTAGAATCCCAAAGCAGAGGTAAGGGAGGATGGCTAACTACAAGGAAGCAGGAGCCAAATGCCCTGCAAAACAGCAGTGGCAAAACCAGCCCTGGACTTAGAGTAAAGTGGCAGGTGATAATGCCTAGAGAAAGTATGCACAGAACTCCAAGTAGCAGCCTCCAAAATATCCTTGGTTGCCACCCTCAAAAAGCTGTTGAAGTGGCAGTAGCCCTAGTGGAATGAGGCCTAATCCCAGCTGGAATCTCCTTGCCATGATGGGAATAACAGAAAGCAATGCAAAACCCAATCCACTTAGAAATAGTTTGTTTTGACACAGGCTTGCCCTGAGAACTCAAAGCAAAAGAAACAAACAACTGCTGAGACTGCCTGAACCCTTTAGTTCTGTCCAAATAATAACGCAACTGCCTGTGAACATCTAAAGTGTGCAAAATCTTTTCCCCTTTATTTTGGGGATTTGCATAAAAGTAGGCAAATGAATAGTTTGGTTTAAAGCCACACTAGAAACCACCTTAGGCATACAGGAAGGATTAGGACGTAATGATACCCTATCCTTATGGAAAATCAAGAAAGGTTCAACCGCCATAAGGGCCTGTAATTCAGACACCCTTCTTGCAGAAGTAATGGCCAATAAAAAAGCAGTCTTCCATGATAAATATTTCAACTCAGCAGTAGCTGCAGGCTCAAAGGTTGTAGAGTGAGTTTCTCCAACACAAAATTGAGATCCCAAGCAGGAGCAGGAGCTGGGGTCTTATATTCTTTGCCCCTCTAAGAAATTGCTTGAACAAAGGATGAGAAAACAATGGTGGGTCACAATCATAGTGAGCCGAAATTGCTGCAGCATGAACCTTAATAGAAGAGAAAGACAAACCTTTGTCCAGTAACTCAGTAAGATATTGAAGAGCCACACTCAAATTAGGCCCAGAAACATCAAAATCTTTTGCTGCACTCCAAAATAAAAATCTCTTCCATTTATCACACTTTCCTTGTACTAGGCCTTCTAGCTTCCAAGATAACATTTAAAACTTGCTGAGGAAGTGGAGGCCCACTATGGTTCAAAACAGAATATGCCAGGCTGTTAGGTGCAGAGAGTGAAGCTTGACATTGAGCAAATGGCTGTCCTCCTGTGACAACAGGTGAGGAATCAAGCAAGAAGGCCATGGAGGCTTCCGTACTAGACTTCTTAGTAATGGGTACCAGTGCTGTCGAGGCCAATCTGGAGCTATTAAAATCATCCTTGGCTTGTCCTGTCTGACCTTCAGAAGTACCTTTGGGAGGAGAGGCAGAGGTGGAAAGGCATACACATGAAGATTGCTCCAATTGAAAGAAAGAGCATCCACTCTCCAAGCTGTGGGATGAAACCTTTTGTGCAAAACTTTGGCAGCTGATGGTTTAGTGGAGAAGCGAACAGATCTATGTCTGGAGTTCCCCATGACACTGTCAATTTCTGAAATAGATGAGGATGCAATTTCCACTGGTGGGGATCCATAATTCGTCTGCTCAACACATCTGCTAAGGAGTTCTGTGCTCCTGGCAGAAACCTTGCCTGAAGATTGAGCTGTAAACTGAGAGCAGTCTCCCACAAAATCATTGCTTGCCTGCATAGAGGATAAGAATCCCCTTGCTTGTTGATGTACCACATGACAGTTGTGTTGTCTGTTAGAATCAACACCTGTCCTGGAAGAAGGAATTCCTTGAAAGCTATTAATGCAAACTGGACTGCTAACATCTCCTTCATGTTGATATGTAGATGTTGTAGTCTGACAGGCCACTTGTTTTGTATCCACTTTCCATTTAGATGAGCTCCCCAAGCTTTGTCTGAGGCATCTGTCGTTAAAATCTGACTCGCCTCTGGCCGGGTCACAGAGAGTCCCTTGTTTAGGTGACATTCCTGAGCCCACCACAAAAATTCCTTCTGAATGCAAGGTATTATTTGAATGACAGTGTCCAGATCCTGGCAGTGCTGTGTCCATACACTTTTGAGATACCATTGTAGCTTCCTCATATGCAGTTTGGCATTGGGAAGCACCAGAATACAAGATGCCATGAACCCTAAGGCTTGAAGGACTGTCCTTGCAGTCAGCCCGGACTGATGAGATAGTTGATGGAAGTAAAGGGATAGACTCTTTTGTTTGTCCAGGTTAAAGGCCATCTGGGATGCTGTATTCAGTCTCACACCCAGAAAGCACATGTCTTGAGAGGGTACTAGACTGGACTTTATTTCGTTCACAGAATACCCTAGGCATCTTAGCACTGCTATCACATATTCCAAATGATGAAGAAGCTCTTCCCTTCCTTGAGCCAGAATTAGGCAGTCGTCCAAATAAGGATAGATCTGTATTCCTTTCAGTCTGAAGAAAGCTATCACTGGAGCCAGAACTTTCGTGAACACTCTGGGCAGTAGATAAGCCAAAGGGCAAGAGAACTGATAGTGAGAAGTCCCAGCTCGCAGATACTTTCTGCAACTGAGTCTGATAGGAACATGAAGGTAAGCCTCCTTGAGATCCAAAGTTACCATCCAATGATCTTTGCCCAGCAGAGGTAAAAGCTGCTGCAACGCCAACATTTTGAACTTGGGAATGTCCAGATAAGGGTTGAGGATAGATAAATCCAAAATTGGTCTCCACGTGTTCCCTTCTTTGGTACTAGGAACGAATAAAATCCTAGGCCCACTTCTGGCAGAGGGACCGGCTGTATGGCCCTAGCTGGAGCAACAGAGAAACCTGTTTGTGAGCCTCTATTCTTTGTTGAGGAGGAACGTCTGGCATGCCTTTGAAAGGAGGCAAGGTATGGAAATAAAACCTGTAGCCGTGGTGTATGATATCCATCTGTCCTGGGTAATTAAACTCCAATTTTCTTTGAAAAGTGCCAACCTACCTCCCAAAGGTGCTGCCAGGCAGGCAGGCTCTGGCAGCCGGTCATTGGGTCTGCTTACGAAAGGACTGACCCCTGCCCTCACCAAGCCTGTGCAGGAGAACTCCTGTTCAGATCTACCCCTAGACTGGGAATCATCCACCCTTTAGTAGGCCAATTTCTACTAAACTTTGGAGGCTGGACCTGCAAAAATCTTTAACAGTCTGCATAGACTTAGCCTTGTCTTCCATTTCTTTAAAACTGTCTCAACAGGAGGACCAAACAACACGTCAGATTGTAAAGGAGCATCTAAAATCCTTGTTTTAACATGTTCAGACAAATTCTGATCCCTCAGCCAGGCGTGCCTGCGAAGAACTGACCCAGTGGCAGCCACCCTAGACGAGGCCTGTACAGCATCAAAACCACATTGCAAAGAATGCTTACCCACCTGTTCAGAAACATGCACTAAATCTTGCAACTCTTTACAATCAATACCTTCTGCCAGAGCATCAACCTTAGACTTCAATTGTGAAAGGAGAAAGTTTTGGTATTTCAACATGTGAAACTGGCAATTCAGAGCCCTCATAGCAAGAGTAGAAGAAGTATAGACTTTCTTTCCCCATCTATCCAAGGCCCTAGCCTCCTTGTCTGCAGGAACCGGATTTTTAACAACAGAAGCCTTAACACCTTTAGGCCCCTGACTAACAGTTTCTGGGTCTGCCCTAGGACTCTTAAAATATGAGCTTCAGGCACCCTGTAATACCTATCCGGTAACAGGAGCAGGAGGCAAAGAATCAGGATTAAGAGAAGCCTCTGTAAAACATCTTCCACTACATCCAAAACAGGAGGTATAGCCAATGTAGCCTTTGCTGGGGTAAAACAGAAATTCCCTAAGCCTTTTCCTGGAATCAGAGAAGTCCTGACCTTCCCACTTAAAATGCTCCCTCATGGAATGAAGAGTTTCTGAAAAGAAAAATCCTCAGGAGGAGTAGCAGAAGGAGTAGAATCATCCATATCAGAATCAGAATAAGGAGAGTACTCCTGCAAGTCTTCAGAAGACTCTGAAACATCGCCTGCTCAAAACCCAGCTCAGGCTCCACCCTAGAACCCCTAATCAAAGTAATCAAATATTCTGCCATTTTAAGCATATGCTTCTTGGGCATAGTACCTGAAGAGCTAGGGGTAACACCAACTGAAGCTAAACCTGGCCTGCCCCTGGGAGAAGCCTTTGAAACAGAAGGAGAGGCCTAGCCACCTTAGGAAGGGAGGGAGTATAGTAACCTGAGAAGCCCCTCAGCCTGACTTGTCTCCTGAGAGGCCACATCTTGCAACAAGGTCTCACCCTGGGAAGACAAAGAAACCTCCGGTGGAGCCACCACCTCTAAAGAACCGGCGTCCGGTGCAGGCGGCTCTTCTAGCCTTGCCTTGTCCTTGCGCTTTCTTCGAGAAGGGCCGGCAGAGCATCCGGCGGCATTTTATAGTTGCACCGCTTCCCAAAGACTAACCTTGCACAATCCAACCTTCTCTTTATAGTGCTTATTAAATCTAGCACAAGAGCGACAGCCAACAACGCCGTGCTCAGGCCCTAAGCAAGGAATACACAAAGTATGATAAGTATCTGTTTCACAAGAAATGCAATTATTGACTTTTCTGACATCCGGTAAATGACTGAGGCAAGAAAAACTAAAATATTGCCAACTTTGAACTCGGTCTGAAACTTCTAAATCGAAAAATCTCAGAACGCCTAACCGCACTTGCAATGCTGCTTCTGCATCGGACCATAAAGACTGAGGATATCTGACGCCCTGACGTCAGTCAAATGCGCCCTGACCAACGTCAGCCTTATACTTTGATATTTGGGCCGACCGAGGACAGCGGACTACCCAAGTGTAAGGACTGCAGCAATGTGAGATGAAGAACATCTTACTTATGAACAACACATAAACAATGTAATCACAAAACTCCAATGCAAACTAGGTATGCTCTACCATCACAAGAAATTTATGAATACAACCACCAAATTGACACTGACTAACATCTACCTCCTCCCCTCATTACTATATGGTGCACCTATATTTGCACACCTTCAAATCACACACACAAAAAAACTAAAATCTTGCTACAACAAGATCGTTAAATTTGTAACCTCTGCAATTTCCTATAACCATCACTGTATAGCAGTCACAAAACTCAACTGGCTCAAATTCCCCCATCATCTCAATACCTTCAACTAACTTTTGTCCACAAAATAATATTTATACCGGAAAACTGCCCAGACTTAAAATCCAACCTCCAAAGCTATATACCAACCAGGACCCTGTGTTCCAAAGATAAACAACTTCTACGTCTACATAGACCAACAGCAAAAAAGCAGGCCAAAGCCTATCTTCCTACTATACAGTCAAACTGTGGAATGCACTTCTGCTGGAAATTAGAGCCACATCAAACCTTAAATTCACACATACTCTAAAAAACTTCCTTCTCAACAAACGTATTTGCCAATGCATTAAGCTACCCTAACATATATACCCACCTTCACACCTGACCCCCCCCACCTTCAGCATTAAATGTTTCCCTTGGTCCCTCTTTTCTCGCCTACATCCACTTCTGAGCTCTTTTGCTCTCCTTCTTCTGTCATCTCCCCATTACCCCCTTTCTCTCTCACCACACACACTAGTTTTCAACTAACTTCAACCTAACCTCCAATAGCTTGGGATCCTCCCACCAAACTCCTCTTCCACTCCCTCCTCTTATTCTTTAAAAACTATACCTTACTTTCTCTCCCCCTCTACTCCCTCCTCCCCTTTAAAACTAATCCAATCCCTCTCCTCTAGATCTTTCTTCACAAAAATGCCCCCTCCTCTCTTTCCTTTTTTATTACCACCTCTTTCACCATTTCCTTCTACCAACCAAACAAATAACTGTCTATGTTCTTCACTCTTCTCTTCCCTCCTTCAGTCCTACCTCCTGACTCACCTAACCTCCTACCGCTACACCAAAATACCACCCTTGCATCCTTAAATACCATTATCTACTTCAAAACACATCAATGCAACACTGCCTACCATGGGCACTGGCTCTAGGCTGCTGTTGCCATCATCTTGACTACTCGTAAATCTACCCCACTAAACTTCACTCTCACTTCCTCCTGATAGTACTGTTATTTTTCCAGATTCAACTACAAAATTATTAGGGATAACTATTGACAATAATCTCAGCTTTGACGCTCATATCAACAATACATTAAAATTAGTTAATAAAAAAATAGGATCCCTTTACAGAATCAAACCCTTCCTTACACCCACAGCAAGGACCACATTAGCCAGATCTCACCTAATCTCTACTCTTCTATATGCTTCCCCCATTTACACTAATCTCTCCAAAAACAACCTTAAGAAACTAGCTACATCTTACTATAATATTGCTCGATTTGCTACAGGATCCCCATTTAGAACTCACCACTGCCTGAACCTAAGCCAACTAGGTTGGCTTGAACTTCCTAACCAGCTTGTACTTAATAGCGCACAAGATTCTATACTACCCAACTAAAATACCAATACTTTCTAACCTCATTTCACCATACAATAACCTGAAACATCTACGTTCTTCTAACAAACTACTGATTAATATTCCCAAACCCAAAAACTCTGCAGGGGACTCCCTCATTTCCAACTCTGTTGGAAAAATGTGGAACAAGCTGATATCTCATCTTTATCCTCTCTCCCACTTTTTAAAAAGCAACTGAAAATGCATCTTAATAAACCCTGGCTTTGTTCCTGCACCAACCCAGATTAACTTTCCTTCTTCCTCTCTCTCCTTTCTTCTTACATGATTCGTTCTTTCTCTTCTCCTTATATCCTGATAGTTTTGTTCTTTCTCTTCTCCTTATATCCTGATAGTCTTGTTCTTTCTCTTCTCCTTGTATCCTGATAGCTCTCCCTCTACATAACATCTGTGCAGATATATGCTATCACACATACACTGAATGACTTGTGTAATCCAAAATAACAAAAAAAAACAAAACAAAAAAACTTTTTTGTATTTTTATTTTAAAACATCGCATGATTATACTTTTCGTTTTTGCTCCTATCATATTTGTGTATTTGTGTATTAACTAGCTCTGTTTATAAATTTTAATCTTGTATTACCTTTTCTCTATTTAAACTTGTAATGACTGTTGGAGCTTATCTCTCTGGGCCTCTACTGAAAATGGACATGTATCCAGTTAGACTAGCCAGGTCAACAAATGTAAAATAAATAAAAATAAAATAAATCTTACTTTAAGCCATACAATACTCGCAACATATCAGTCTTTGCTAAACTTGTGTATAAAATTTTACTTGACTGTACTAATTGATACAGTTGAATAGTTTTATAAAATGTACATTACATTATAGTTTCCTTTTTGTAATTAATGTTTTTCCATTGCCTTTGTAATGGAGCTTTTCTCCCCAGTGCTCTGCTGAAAATGGGCCTTTTTTGACCAAGTCAGACTTTCTTGGTTACCAAATGTCAATAAATAAATAAATACATAAATGACTACTGAGAAGTGGAATGTAGGCTTTCCAATGATTGGTAGTTGTGCCTCAGATATTGCCGATTTTAAAAGTAGGAATCATAGGAAGCTAGTAGGCTACTGACCCTGAGGCTCTTACAAGCCTAGCCAATGTTCCAACAGGTCAGCACCATATGCCACTGCCCAGCAAGGGCACAGGTGGTATCCCAGGGGTGTATTTTCTGTTCTCCATCCCGTGGAGAGGGAGTCAGTTCCATGAAAGGGGGATTCTCTGGGACACAAATCTGTCCCACCAACAAGTCCTATTGATGTCACAGACCAGGTTGTAGTCATGTGTGCGGGTTACTCGAGTGGAGCACGACTTGCGGACATGCAGCAGTCCCATCAGGGCGGTGTCTGAAATTACTTTGTATGCCAGATGAAGGTCACCTCTGAGAAGTCTGTAGGAGACTGAGTAGAGGGACAGAGCCTTTAGCCTATTTGTGTAGGGTAGATATTTCAGGCCACGGATTCTCCTGGTGAGGAATCTCTGTGGTCTCTCCAGCTACTGCACGTGCTTTGTGAGGTACATGCCAAAAGGGGCAGTGTACTCAATAATGGGTCTTACAAGGGAAGAATACAGGGATGTTATGACTACCTAAGAAGTAAGATGGAAAAATGGGTCAGTATTCTGAGAACTGCAGTGTGCACCAAGCAGACCAAGTTCTCAGGACATGAAAGAGGATTACTCAAGCTTTAGCAATCTAACAAGTAGGAGCCACTAATCTTAAAAGACCAAGCCGGATTGGATGGAGGGTGAACACTCAGTATTCTGATTCTATGGAATACAGTGGGAGGCAGATGAATTTAAATAGCTTAGGGAGAGTACCTTCATAAAATAATTTTGTGGTTACTGACAACAGTCAATGAAAGAGGAGGGGGAAGAATTAAGTGGTCAAACTGACATAAGGGGCAGGCAACTAGAGACAGAGTAAGTTTAAGAATGCAAATATAGGAGGGTGGGGAAAATCCAATTTTTGCATGACTCACAAGAGACAAAAATGTGTTTTTTTCCTAATTTAAATGTGCAGTGGAAAACTGAAAGCAATTAAAACACAATAAACAAAACAGAAGAAAGTAACAAAGTAATACAAAGTACAAGAAGCAATAAAAGGAAGCTAACCTTTCCCTCACAGCAGTCTATGGCACAGTCTGAGTGAGCTTTTCTAGTAAACCCTTGAAATGTTTTATTTTACCCTTTAAATACAAGGTTTAGTTCATAGCTCCTCTCTCAGTTTGCAGATGATTAACATTAGGTGACATGCTGTCATTTTTTTGTGACTCACAAGAGGCACAGCTTTGGTTTCTTTCGTTGTTATTTTATATCTGCTTTAAATGAATTATACAGTTCTTACCCCAGCACTGACTCTTCGGTCACCTTTCCTCATCCTTTAGCCGACTCCCTTGACCATTAATTCTGTGGGACCTACCACTTGTCAACCTGACCATCTTTTCTCATACCCCAGTCTGTCCCAACTTTTCTGTTAGCCATTTGTATGGGACTCTGTTAAACAGCTTCTTTGAACCTCAGACATGCTATATTTGTACAGCTCCTGTTTTTGAACTTTCCTTATGACCCTCTAGAAGGTTTACTTAGCAAGTGGTCTCCCTAGTATATCCATGTTGGGTCTCACCCAAAGGTGTTTTCCCTTTGAGGTAATTACCCAGCCTGCTCCTGACTTGAGTATGCCTTGCACTAGTTTACCTTGAAAACATGTTGACCTGGTTTAGTTCTCACAGTTTCTTGTTGTCCAATCATTGTACATGAAAGACAAATCAGTACCCTCTAGTTTGTAATTACAGCTCCCTTTCCGGTGAGAGACTGAAACGCATACTAAGTGAATCACCGAGTATTCCAATATCTCATCTGATTAAGGTTCTTCCTCTGAATTCATATTTTTCCACTTACACTACCTCACCCACCCTTCTATGTTTCTGTTTGTCCATATTCTCCAGTTCACACCATTCCTTCCTTCCCACGCTGGAATCTGTAATTATTTTACTGACAAATATTTCACCAAAAGCCTGCTAGTTCAAAAATATTCACTGACACTACACTTTATCAGCTAGATGAAATGCTCCATATTTTGCTCTCATACCTTCTTCCAGGTAGCTTTCACATAATGAGTATTTCCTGCAGCTTCTAAATGAAGAAAATCCACACCAGCTATATTGCCCCAGGGGGAGGGAAGGGGAGAGAGGAGAAAGGGGAAAAATCCTAGCTGTAGTAAGAACAGCCCTAAGTAAAATGAAGTCAGGGAAAGCAGCAAGCTCAGATGAGGTCACAGCAGATATGATCAAGATGCTGGGTGACATAGGGGAGAAATGGCTTGTGATGGTAGTCATAGCAGTATGGAGAGAAAGGCATATCCCAGATGACTGGAGAATAAGCATACTAGTGCCAGTGTTCAAGGACAAAGGGGACATCCACAACTGTGGGCAGTACATAGGTATCAAACTCCTGTCACATTGCATGAAAGTTCATAGGTTCATAGATTAGTACTAAGCTAACTGCCCTTGTGAGCCATTTTAAGCCTAGCCAATTATCCCATGTGAGACTCAAACCCTGCACCTTGTGTTTGTAAAGCAAACACCTTAACCATTAGGCCATCCTCCCAACTTCTGGAGAAGAGAGGATGACTGATAAATGAATACGCACAGAATTAGAAAGTAAGAGATGAGCAGTTCAGATTTAGATCAGCATACAGCACAACTGATATGATGTTTGCAGTAAAACAGACTGTTGAAGAAAGGGTAGATATAAGCAAGACTCCAACTGGGCACCCCAAGACTTGAAGAAAGCATATGACAAAGTCCTAAGAAAGCCGATTTAATTACTCCTTTGATGGGTTGAAGTTTCAGAAACACTGTTGGTATTAGTGCAGGCTATGTAAAAGGAACCAATGACTCAAGTACAAACAAGGTTTGGTCTCTGTCCCCAGTGGGAGTGGGTGTGCCTCAGGGTTCAACTCTGTGCCCACTGCTGTTCATACTGATGATGGACTACATTAGCAAACATGTCAGATGGGACAGATCAGCAAAACTGCTGTATACAGATAATGTGGAATCACAGACAGACTGAGCAAGAACTTCAGCAAAGGATGGGGAATGGAATGAAAAAGTGAAGGCACATGGGATGAAACAAAGTACAGATAAGACAGTGGTAATAGTAGCAAATGTGGGAATCAGAAGAAGCTGAGAAATGAGATAGAAGGGAAAATAATGGAACAGGTTAACAACTTCAAATATCTGCAAGGGATAGTTGAGAAGAAGAGAAGTCTGAATGTGGAAGTCAAAGACAGATTCAGAGAGGCTAAAGTCAACTGGCACAGAATGTCAGGTGTACCGTAGGACAGAAGAATACCAAAGAAACTAAACAATAAGGTGTACAAAACAGTGGTGTGACCAGCACTACCATATGGTACAGAAGCCTGGGTACTGAAGTCAGAGCAGTTAATAAAGCTACAAGTGATGGAGATGAAGTGCCTGAGAAGACTGGTAGTATGTACACTGTGGAACATATGATGACATGAGGACATCAGAGCACCAAAGCAGCTACAATTGCAGAGAAGGTCAAAGATTGTAGTGGATTAGGCACATGTGCATTAAAGATGACAATCTGGTTAAGATGATTTGGGTGCGTTTTCCATTTGGTTCTTGGTCTTCTGTTATTTGCACTGCACCAGATATTTTGGATATTGTCATATTTTTGGTGGTATTAGCCAACATGGACTCCTTTCATAACTTTGATGCAATATCAGGTAACACTGCTGGGTCAGAAATGGAGTTTCAAAAGCTTAAGGAAGAAGTTGCAGTTCCCAATGGAGGGATTAACTAGACTTATCAAATTATTGACCCCCACAGAGGCACATTTGGTTGTTTCTGTTGGTTACAGTGTACCTGTGTGTGAAGGCTGCCAGCCTAGCTAGATAGGATTTTATACATAATTCTATAATTTGTAAATATGAATGTTGAACCACAAGCTTGTTTTCTTAAATGAAAGGATATGCTGTGAAACGTTGACCTTAAAACAATGTAGCAATATTGCCCTCTGCTGTAAAGAAAGCTAAGTCAAGCATTTCATGATGGTCTTTGATGTTGACAATTTGGCTCCGGCCAGGCTAGATGAAGGCTTCCTGCCTATTGTTTTAAGGCTAAAGTTAATGAACAGAATTTGCATGCAAACATGTCCTTTATTTGCTCTGGTTTCTGCCTAGGTGTAAAAGAATGTAGATGCAGTTTCTGTTAGCCTGTGAACCCTAGGAAGTTGTGAAGAATGATGTAATGTTTGTTTATCAGAACTGCAATTTTAATTTAAACAGAGAGAACCAGAGATTATTAAGCAATTTTGTCCTGACTATCCAACTAATCAGCACTGCCTTACTCTATAAGTAAGTTATCTTAGACTTGTGTTTTTTTTAGAAATAGCTAGAAACTAGAAAGATTAGACTAACCGTTTTTTCTGTGATGTCAGAACTGTACTACTGAATTATTTTAAGTATTTCTCTGTGATCTCTGAACTCTTGACTAGCACTGTGTAGTAGAAAGTATTGTCTTGTGGTTTTAATTATTATTAAATATTATTAAACCCTTTTAACTGTGGCTGTTTTGTGTAGAGATAAGTTAAGCTCTAAGAGTACATTGCATGTACATAAGAATCCTGTACCAAGTCACTCTAATAAGCCTTGACTGTTTAGTCACACTTACCAAATGGATAGTAATATTGCACAGTAATAATTGGACACCCTTTTAAGGGCCTTTGGGTAGCTGATAATTATTAGCTGGGTGGTGGCAGGGATTTCTACCGTATAGTCTGGGTATAAGGGGCACAGCTGAAAAACCTGTGCCAGCCTTCCCCAGAAGTGTCTGTGTGGTTGTACAAGCTCTTATCTCAAAGTGTGTATATGTCAGCTACTTGGGCAGGGACACGAAGCACTAGTTGGACAGACAGGGTGCTGGAGATTTTAGCTTGCCCAGCTGGCTGAGATCTGGACTGTATAGCTGTGCCAGTGGGGAGTTTTATTGGGGACCTGGAGAGCAAGGGAGCAACCATACCCGGACTGACTGTGATCTCTGTGTGCTCTTAAGGGAAATTGCACTGTACTGTGTGTATTTGTTATCCTTTCCTCATATATGAGAAGCCCTCTCTGGTGTTAGTGGTGAGGATTGAGGCTCCTTGATTGCTGGGCCAGGGCACGGGCGTCACATTTGTGTTTGGCAGCGGTGGGATATCCACATCACATATTAATTAGGTGGCAAATACTAACTGGCTTGCAGTGGTGTGGAAAGAGTGAATCCTGTCACTTGTATACAGTGAGCTTGGAAGGCGTTTTTTTCTCTAAAACAGACACGCAGTGAATACTCAGAGTTCAGGTCACAGTTGCTTTATTTCTTTTGTTAGCTTCGTTAGTCAGGGTGAGCAGACAGCAAGTCAGCAGAGGAGTATGGAAAGCTGACAAGGAGCCAGCTGGCGGAGATGTGCCAGGCTAGGGGACTGGTGCATGGAAACCAGACTAAGACAGACCTGACTGCAGCATGGTTACACCTGCATCAGAAAACAGCAACCAGGAGGACAAATCAGACTGGCAGTGGAGATATAATACCCTCAGAGAATGGACAGCTCAACCTTTCTGCAGTGGACTTAAAAATCCAGCTGGAGCTGAAGAGACTTGAGTTGGAGGCCAGGCATGTGGAATTAGAAGCAGCTGAGAGACTGAAGTGTCTAGAGAGTGAGGAGAATGAGAAACTGCTATGCCTAGAAGCTGAGGAAAAAGAGAGGCAGAGGCAGCATGAGAAGATGCTGACTCTTCGCCAGAGTCATGGAGGTAATGGGGAAGGGAGAAACTGGACCCCGGAAGCACAAAAGGTCAGTAAATTTCTTCCGCAGTTTAAAAAGGGGGATAATTTTGATAGTTTCATTCATATGTTTGAGAGGATATATTAACAGTATGAAGTTGACCAAGGGCTCTGGGTACGGTTCCTGACCCCCTTATTCCATGGTAAAGCTGTAACTGTATTATCTAAAATGTCTGATGTTGCATTTTTTTATTATACTGCTGTAAAAAACTGTCTATTAGAATTTTTTAAGCTAACACCTGAAATGTACAGGAAAACGTTTTGTGAGCATAGAAGTAAGGCAGATGAAAGTGTGTGCGAATATGTTGCTGAATTGAGCATTTACTTCCATAGGTGGGTGAGTGGATGTCAGGTCACCACTTTTGAAGGGCTGGCAGACCCTTTGGTGAGGGAACAAGCCCTTAGCACTTTGCCTGAGGACATGAGGATCTGGTTAGCTAATAGACAATGTGCTACTACAAATGAGTTGGGGAAGAAGGGAGACCTATACTTGGCAAGCAGGGCAGCCCTGCATAGGAAGGGGACTTCCAGTACTGCTCATGGGTCTAAAGGAACTCATGGTGGGCAGCATAGACTGCCCCAACAGAATTTGCCAGTAGCAGGGGAAGCCACTAGTCCAGGTACACGTCCAGAAGCTAGGGTTAAATGTTTTGAATGCAACCAGTGGGGCCATATTGCATAAAGGTGTCCACAGAGACAAGGTAGGGAACCAAAGGTGAGGGAGCCAGTAAGTGGGAAAGACAAAATGCCAACAGTAGGTTGCTTGGGACAACAAGGGTACTAAAACTACCATCCTGCAGATGTCCTGAGAGGGAAGGACTTGGATGAGGCAGTACCCTGTGCTTGTGCAGTTACACACAGTCAGGCTTGGAGACAAGCAGGTAAGTCTGGTAGCCTGGTGGAGACCCAGACAGACTGCATGCTTACAGCCAGGACTGGTGAGGTGGTTACTTCAGGGAGGGAGCTACTCTGTAGCAGTGAGACTGAATGTGAGCAATAGCTGCTTGGGGGTACTGATGGTCCTTTGGACAGAGTGACTGCAAAGGTAGAGGTGAGTAGTAGTACCCAGGCTGACAGTGAGGCACCACTGTCAGAGGATGCCAGACTTCCTGTGGAAGGGGAGCTGGGAAGGTTTACAAGCAAAGAGTTGAAATAGGCTCAGCTCTCAGACCCTGCATTGCAAGGCCTGAGGCAGGTAGCTAGGGATGCACCTGATTCTCAAGGAAAGGGGAAATTTGTATACTGGGACAAAGGGTTACTATACAGAGAGTGGACCCCTGAGGGAGGGCTAGAAGATGAGAGAGTAGAGCAGTTGGTAGTACCTAGAGCCTACCATCTGGTGCTTCTAGCCATACCCCATGATATTCCCTTTGCAGCTCATATGGGCATAAAACATACAAAGAGGCATATTATGCAGAACTTCTACTGGCCTGGAATTTTCAGAGATGTAACAGGGTACTGCAGGACCTGTGAGCAGTGCCAAAAGGTAGGCAAGGCAGGAGACAAGGTGAGAGCTCCTTTGATGCTTTTGCCTGTGACTGAGGAACCACTTCAGAGGGTAGCTATGGATATTGTGGGTCCTACCCCAAGTTCCACAGGGAAGAAAGTATATCCTAGTGGTAGTGGACTATGCTACATGATACTATGAGGCAGCGGCTTTGTCCTCCATTGAGGCAGAGAAGGTGGCAAATGCTTTGATTTTCTGCAACGTAGGTTTCCCAAAAGAAATACTGGCTGACAGAGGTGCCAATTTCATGTCAGACCTGCTGGCTTGTCTGCGGAAGTCCTGTGGGGTGAAGCACACGAAGACCACCCCCCTACCATACCCAGACTAATGGTCTTGTTGAGAGGTTAAACTCTACAATGAACTCCATGCTACGGGCATTTGCAGATCAGTTTAAGAGGGAGTGGGACAAATATTTGCCCCATCTGTTGTTTGCTTAAAGATAGGTTCCCCAGGAATCCACAGATTTTTACCCTTTGAGTTGCTGTATGGGCATAGGGTGAGGGGACCTCTAAATTTAATTCGGGATGAGCAAGAAGGTGAGTGCGAGTCTCACAAGGAGTCTGTTGTGGCATACATCCTAAACCTCAGGACAAGGCTCAGTGAACTCATGGGCTTGGCCCAGGAGACCCTGGCAGAAACCCAACAACAGAAAAAGGTGTAGTATGACAGGAATGCTCTAGAGAGTAGGCTGTGGTGCAGCAGGTAATGGTTCTCATTCCTGTCAGACACAACAAACTGCAAGCAGCTTGAGAGGGACCTTACAAGCTGGTAAGAAAGTTAAGTGATGCTAACTACATGGTGGAACTGCTAGGCAGAAGGCAGGGGCACAAATTGCACCATGTTAACATGATGAAACCTTACCATGATAGGGAGGCCCTTGTGCTGAGCATTTGCAGTGGATTGCAAGAGGAGTCTGAGGGAGATCTGGGGACTAATTTCCTCAGTGAGGCTTGGGCTGACACCTCAGTGGGAGTGGTAGCAACTTCCCAACAGCTATCTCCTACCCAGGTTTGAGAAATCCGAGCAGTGTTGCAGGAATTTGGGGATGTGTTCACTGGGAAACCAGTGTGCACCCACCTAGTGCAGCACCAGGTGGATACAGGACACCAAAGGCCTATTAGGCAGGCCCCTTATAGGGTGCCTGAGAGAGTCAGATGGAATCTGAGGGAGGAGGTATAAGAGATGTTGGAACTAGGGGTGATTCAAGAGTCCAACAGTCCCTGTGCCTCCCCAGTGGTGCTGGTGCCAAAGAAAGATGGCAGCACCAGGTTCTGTGTGTACTACAGGAAATTAAATAGTCACACAGAGTCGGATGCTTACCCCATGCCTAGGACAGATGAGGCCCTAGAGCAGCTGGGAGAGGCTAAGTATCTTACAACCATTGATCTTACCAAGGGTTACTGGCAGGTGCCCTTGACTCCCGTGCTAAAGAGAAGTCTGCCTTTGTGACTCCTTTTGGCTTGTATGAATTCACAAAGATGCCCTTTGGGATGAAGAATGCCCCAGCGACTTTCCAGAGGCTGGTAGATCATATCCAAGCAGGAGCAGGAGAGTTTGCCTTTGCTTACCTAGATGATATTGCCATCTACAGCCATTTCTGGCCAGAGCACCTTCAGCATGTCAAGGAGGTGCTGGGCAGACTACAGACGGCAGGGTTGGCCATTAAGCCAAGCAAATGTCAGGTGGGTATGGCAGGGGTCTACTATCTAGGACATAGATTGGGGAGTAGTAATATAAGGCCAGAACCTGCCAAGTGGAAGCCATTCAGGCATGGCCTGAACCTGTTACTAAAAAGCAGGTGAGGGTATTTTAGGGATAGCAGGGCACTACAGAACCTTTGTCCCCAGTTATAGTACCATAGCTGCTCCCCCTCACAGACCTGACCAGGAAGAACAGGCCAGATAAGGTAGTGTGAACACCAGCATGTGAACAGGCATTCCAGAAGCTTAAAGAAGCTTTGGGAAGACCCCCTGTGTTAGCCAGTCCAGATTACAGCAAATATTTTTTTTCTGCAGGTGGATGCTTCAAACCATGGGGTGGGGGCTGTACTTAGCCAGATTTCTTCAGAGGGGAAGAGCACCCAGTGGTTTATCTCAGTCGTAGGCTCCAACCCAGGGAGGAATGCTATGCAGCTGTAGAAAAGGAATGTCTAGCCATAGTGTGGGCATGGCAGAAACTTCAGCCTTATCTGTATTGAAGGAAATTTACTGTTATGACAGATCGTAAACCCCCAATATGGTTAAACAGAGCCAGCCAGCAAAATGCCAAGTTGCTAAGATGGTGCCTGGGGTTGCAAGCATATGATATGTAAGTGCAGCACCACAGTGGGAGTAGCAATGCCAATGCAGATGGGCTCTAAAGACAGGGAATGGGTAGGTATACTCAGATAGACCTAACCCTCTCAAGCGGCGTTTCTCAAGGGTCACTTGAAAAACTAGCTTGAGTTCTCTGGGGGGGGGGGGGTGAGAAGGCTGCCAACCTAGCCAGATAGGATTTTTATACATAATTCTATCATTTGTAAAAAGGAATGTTGAACTACAAGCGTGTTTTCTTAAATGAAAGGCTATGCTGTGAAACGTTGAACTTAAAACAACGTAGCAACATTGCCCTCTGCTGTAAAGAAAGCTAAGTCAAGCATTTCATGACTGTCTTTGATGTTTACAGTTTGGCTCTGGCAGGGCTAGATGAAGGCTTCCTGCCTATTGTTTTAAGGCTAAAGTTAATGACCAGAATTTGCATGCATAAATGTCCTTTATTGCTCTGTTTTCTGCCTATGTGTAAAAGAATGTAGATGCAGTTCCGGTTGGCCTGGAAACCCCAGGAAGTTGTGAAGAATGATGTAATGTTTATCAGAACTGCAATTTCAATTTAAACAGAGAGAACCAGAGATTATAAAACATTTTTGTCTTGACTATCCAACTCATCAGCACTGTCTTGCTCTATGAGTAAGTTATCTTAGACTTGTGTTTTCTTTTAGAAATAGCTAGAAACTAGAAAGATTAGACTAAATGTTTTTCTGTGATGTCAGAACTGTACTACTGAATTACTTTAAGTATTTCTCTGTGATCTCTGAATTTTTGACTAGCACTGTGTAGTAGAAAGTATTGTCTTGTGGATTTAATTATTTATTATTAAATATTTTAAACCCTTTTAACTGTGGCCATTTTGTGTAGAGATAAGTTAAGCTCTAAGAGTACATTGCATGTATATAAGGATCCTGTAACAAGTCACTCTAATAAGCCTTGACTGTTTAGTCACACTTACCAAATGGATAATAATATTGCACAGTAATAATTGGACACCCTTTTAAGGGCCTTTGGGTAGCTGATAATTATTAGCTGGGTGGTGGCAGGGATTTCTACCGTATAGTCTGGGTAAAAGGGGCACAGCTGGAGAACCTGTGCCAGCCTTCCCCAGAAGTGTCTGTGTGGTTGTATAAGCTCTTATCTCAAACTGTGTGTGCGTAAGCTACTTGAGCAGGGACACGAAGCACGGTTGGACAGAGAGGGTGCTGGAGATTTTAGCTTGCCCAGCTGGCTGAGATCTGGACCCTATAGCTGTGCCAGTGGGGAGTCTTATTGGTGACCTGGAGAGCAAGGGAGTGACCAGCCTCAAACTGACTGTGATCTCTGTGTGCTCTTAAGGGAAATTGCACTTTACTGTGTGTATTTGTTATCCTTTCCTCCTATACGAGATGCCCTCTCTGGTGTTAGTGGTGAGGATTGAAGCTCCTTGATTGCTGGGCCAGGGAACGGGCATCACACTGTCTTCCACTCATTCTCCTGGCTGCCCTGGTAACAAAAATCTATTTAGGCAGGGTCTGCAGCCTGCTGGTGACTCTAGGGGGTGCTGTGATGTCATTGTGGAAGCTGACGTTCATTGTGGATTTCTGACTGACAGATTCAACAATGGAGCTGTTTACCATGGTTCAGACCTGAATTCTATCAGCAAGGATGTTTCTGGCATCAATGTAAGGTCTCCGAAGGCAGCTAAAGGTACCAATACACCTTTTTCCTCAGAAATGAGGTTTAATAATTTTTCATCCACGCAAGGGCTGAAGGCTGTAATATGGCTTCTAGCCTTAGAAGTATTCTGCATGATGTTCGTGGTAAATTTGGCGCTTTGGTTACTAAATCATTTGACTTTCAAGATATGACTGGTTCTGCTCACAGAAATTATGTAGCAGGAAATGTTCAAGACTTTGGTTCACTCAAGGACATGTTTTTTTTTCTTTGAAAAGAGACTTTTTTAAATACAAAAGTTTGCAAATGGAAATTGTGTATTTGAAATAATCCATCAATTTAAAAGTTATACCACAAGGCTTGAGCGTTTTTAAATTTCCCTTTGGCTTAATGTATGATGCCAATAAGATTGAAGACTTTGTGTGTTTGTTTGATAAATGGGGGATGCAACTTCTAGAAAAAAAACATTATTTTACAATAAACAGATGTAGGCAAAGATGGGTAAAGACTTAGAAGATTTAAACACTAATATTGTGAATGGCTTGCTGTTTTCACAGTATCAAAATTTTTATGAAAAAAATTATTAACAGGGTAGAAAGGAAAATTAATGCATTGTTTTTAAAGAAAAAAAAAGTTAGAGAGGGATGTTAAACATTATCAAACTAAATCTGCTTACCCTACTAGTAGGTTAACTATGGAGAAATTTGTTTATGGCCCTGATGTGCACAGTAATTCTGCTAGTAATGACAGGGAAATGGCTGATGATATGTATAATGACTATGCTGAAGTGTATAACGACTATGCTGAAGTGTATAATGAAATGGATGAAGGTGGTTCACAGGATTTTCAGCAACTAAGACACTCAGAAAGGAGAGCAAACAGAAATCAGGAGAGGAAATACACATACAGTCATGCAGTGCAAATTCAAAAGGCACATCCTAACAGGGGGAGGGGGAGGAACAGATATTAACTGTTGGAACTGAATGTATTGTGCATATTTTGTAAGGCTTTAAGATTTATAATTACACAGACAGAGCTATCACTAAAGATTTTTTTCACTTTTTTCTAAAGGATTTAAATTTGTTCCCTCCAAAATACCAGATGTTGCTGACTGTTTATTAGATGTTCAGATGTACACTGGGAAGCTCAATTTCCGTCTCCTTTTTTCCCAAAATCAAGCGGGGCCTACAAATGAGGCAAGTGCACTCAAAAATATTCTGAAGAAAAGTAGTGTGTTCAATCCACCACTCCATCCCCTCATTAATGTTTTTGAGAAGGCAGTGAAAGAAGACATGTATGAATTATGGGCTCAGAATAGGAAGTTTTATGCCAACTTAAGTTCTGAGGAAAGAATTCTTATGGATTAACTGAAGTGGGACAAGGGACTGCATATCATGACCCTGGACAAGGGAGGTGGTATAGTAATATTCAGTTCAGAGGATTATTCCAACATTATGCATAATATTTTATTTAATGAAGAGAATTATGCACAGGTTTCCAAGAACCAAATAAATATTGCATATCAACATATTGAGTTATTTAGAAGAACATGTCCTGGACAAATGTATTACTAATGGTCTCCTTAATTTTCTTACCAATTCCTATCCTAAGGTGCCGGTCATATTCGGCATCCCAAAAATACACAAAAGCATCATTGAACCATCTTTTAGACCCACTGCTGCTGCCAGTGGCTCCAAAACACATAATCTGGCACAGTTTGTAGATAAAATGACTAAGCATGTAGTGGAGACAGCAGTACATTTAGTTAAGTATTCTTGGGATTTTCTAGGACAGCATAAACAAAATCTATGGGCAGCTGATTTGGTATTTTAACCACTGATGTGAAAGATCGTTTTTCCTGTATTCCTAAGCAAGAAGGACTAGAATTATATGAAGAGACACTCTTTACATGTTCCACCTTGAATCACGACAAAGTAAAGCTGATGTGTGAAATGATGACACTTATCTTAGAGAATACCTTTTCATTCTTTGAGGGCCAATATTTCCAACAAACAAGAGAAGTTGCCATGGGGGCTGCCTGCGCCCCTACATATGCACTCCACAAAGAATTTTGGAACAACATCCAGTTATATTGCAGGTTTTTGGATGATATCTTTATTTTGTGGAAGGGAAAAGTGGAAGATATCCCTGGCTTTATTAACCACCTAGAGAAAACTAGCACATTTTTGGAAGTTACTTATAATTACAACACTAGAGGTATACATTACTTGGACATGGCAATTTCCCATACACCTACAGGTTTCAAATCTATTTATTTATTTTTATTTCACATTTGTTAAACGGGTTGGTCCAGCTGGGTAAGAATTTACCCTTTTTCAGTGGAGACCCAAGGGGAAAAGCCCCAAACAGACATACAAATACATATGAATAGAGACAAATTAACAATATTACAGAGCAAAACAATCTTATGAATACAATGGATAAGAAAAACATAATGTACTCAATGGAATAGTACATAGCTATATATACAAAAAGTGTAGTAATAGGTTGTAAAAGGAGAAACAACAATAATAAATCCAGCAGGTAAGCAGGAGGGGAAGTTAAGGTTGTAGGTAATACAATGAAAAGAAACAAGGTATAATTAGATTAGTGGATAGAAATTGTGTAAATGGAGGGACTTCAGATTGGAGGGAAAGTAGAATGAGAGTAAAAAGTAGAGAGGGGTGACTGCACAAGGGGTCGTTGGTCAGAAGAGGGAATGGTGCAAAAGAAGATAGTAGTAGAGGGGGGATGTACTGTAATCATACTTTTTGTAACTCTTACCTTCATTACACGAGCAACCATCCACTTTCACAGAAAAAGAGCTTAGTCAAAGGACAGGCTATAAGAATTGCACACGAGTTCAAAACAGAGTGATGTGAGGCAGGAATTTTTTCACATTAAGAGATCTGTTTTTAGAAAGGGGATACCCCAAACAGATGGTGGAACAAGTTATTGAGGTGGTTTACACAGGATGGGGAAAAAATAAAAGCCCCTGTTAGGAAGCCACCCATTAACTAATATGGCCCCCACAGATCCTGGTGAAACGAAGATTTATGAGCATGCATGTATAGTGCAATACAGTCCTATATCATATGAAGTGAAAAACATATTAAAAAAGAACTGGAGTATATTTAAGGTAAATAATGATGCGTTAACTGCAGTGGGAGATAAAACAGTCTTTATCAGCAAGGTGGGCATGAATATTAAACATCTTATGGAAAACAAGTTGAATTTACAGATAGAAGGTGGTTATGGTACAACACCTTGAAGGAGGTGCTCCCAATGTACTAATATTTTCAAAGCACCTCAAACTCACCTAGCTAATAAGATGGCATCTAGGGTTATATTCAAGAAAGGAAATTGTTTTACCACCAGAGTGGTGTACCTTGCTCTATGTGATACTTGCAACGTTTTCTATGTTGGGAAAATGGAGAGGGCATTGAAAAGCATAATCTGAGCATGTATAGGGTAAGGAGGAGGTTGGAAGGGCTAGGGAGGGCAAGGTGGAGGGTGGAAGGGCTAGGGAGGGTAAGGAGGAGGTTGGAAGGGCTAGGGAGGGTAAGGAGGAGGTTGGAAGGGCTAGGGAGGGTAAAGAGGAGGTTGGAAGGGCTAGGGAGGGTAAGGAGGAGGTTGGAAAGGCTAGGGAGGGTAAGGAGGAGGTTGGAAGGGCTAGGGAGGGTAAGGAGGAGGTTGGAAGGGCTAGGGAGGGTAAGGAGGAGGTTGGAAGGGCTAGGGAGAGGATGGCAATAGGTCGGACGTTTGATATGTCAGAGTTATTGCCGCCTTCATGTTACGGTAGGATATATGCTTTTTTCCAGATATCAGGTATATAGGACTCCTGAATGGATTTGTTGAGAATGATGCTGATAGAATATGCAATGGATGAGTCTGAAAGTTGTAAGTATTCTGCAGGTAAGTTGTCAGGGGCGTTGGTGTAGGGTTTTAGTTCGTGAAGAAGTTTTTTGATTGTGGAGGTGGGTATGGGTGCTAGAGAGAAAGCAGGTAGAGGATTAGAAGAGGGATGTATATGTGAAGATCCTGGAGGTTGGTTGTTATAGGTGAGAAGGTGGTAGTAAGTTTTTGATGGTATAGATGAAGTACATATTAAAGGAGGAGGGTACATGCCAAAGGGTGCATTGTACTCGATTATTGGTCTGATGAGGGTCGAATACACTGGCACTATGACATTCTTAGATCTGGATGCCATGCCCTTACTTATAAGTTGAGTCATAGAGACAGATGTCCTCACCACTGTGGCCACATGGTGGTCATAGGTTCATAGGTTCATACTAGGCTATCTGCCCTAGGGCATTTATAAGCCTAGCCAGAATGTGTTTGGCTTTCGCCACCCATTTCAAATTAATTTTGCTATGCCCTTTTTTTGAGGTTAGTATACTGTGCCTCTGTCTAACAGTGACACAGAAGTCATACCCAGGGTAAACCTACGATCTCCCATCCACTCATCAAGATTCCTCTTGAAGAGAGTCAATGAGGGACTCTGCCTAACCTGGACTGGGATTTTATTCCAGAGTGAAGGGAGCCTCTGGGTTATGAATCTGTCCCTCCAGCATGTCCTATTTATTTCAGTGCTGAGGTTCAAGTCTCTTGAGCGTGTAGCTCGATAGGATTTGGATTTTCTGAGGTGCAGCATGTCCATTAATTCCGGGTTGGACATGGCTTTATACGACAGGCACAGATCGCCTCTGAACAGGTGGTATGCCACTGAGTAGAGCTGGAGTTTCTTTAACCGGGCAGCATATGGCATCTGTTTGAGCCCTTTGATCCTCTTGGTGAGGTACTTTTGGGGTCTTTCCAGTTGCTGCAGGTGTCTGGTAAGGTACATCCCAAAAGGGGCATTGTACTCAATTATGGGCCTGATGAGGGATGAGTAAAGAGGCACGATGACCTCCCTTGATCTAGATGTGAATCCCTTCATGATTAGGTGGGCTATATAAAATGTCTTTCTAACCACTTTGACCACGTGGTTGTCAAATGAGAGATTGCTATCAACTTGGGTCCCCAGGTCCCTAATTACTTCTTCTGTACTTAATGGATTACCACCTATGTGGTAATATGTGACACTTGTCTTTGCCAAAGGGATGACTATACACTTTTTGGCGTTTAGCTTGAGGCCATGGCTCTGGCACCAGTTGTCTGTTTCTATGAGGCCCTTTTGGAGGATGCTTGTGTCAACTGGAGAGTCGATTATGGCGCCCAGTTTGCAGTCATCTGCGAACTTGGTCAGCCACAGTCCTTCCATGTTGGCCTGTACCTCCGAGAAATATATACTGAACAAGAGAGGTCCCAGGACTGAGCCTTGTGGGACGCCACTTGTAACTGGTTTGGAGTCTGACATGGCTCCAGCAATTCTAACCATGTGGGTTCTGCCTTGAGCCAGTTTGCAACCCATCTAGTGACATAGGGGTTTATATTTAAGCTGGTGAGCTTATCTATAATGCCTGAGTGGGGTATTGTATGGAAGGCTTTTGCGAGGTCCAGGTAGGCTGTGTGGGCCACCTTCCCCTCGTCAATGGCCTTGGTGACTGTTTCAAAGAAGTCAACCAGGTTTAAGAGACAGGATCTGCCCTTAACAAAGCTGAACTGGGTAGGATCCAGTGTCTGTAGGTCCCCAATATCTTTATTTATGAGGTCCATGATTATCCTTTCCATAGCTTTGCAGACCAAGCTAGTCAGGCTTATGGGGCGATAGTTTCCAGGATCCGTTGAGGCACCACCTTTGTGGAGAGGGAGTAATGGAATATTGAAGATGAATTAGTCAGGAGAAGTAGGGAAGATAAGCAACAGCAGGAAAATACGGAGTGAGAGGAATGTTAGTAAATAAGTGTGGGAGTGGATGTAAGATGAGAGGAATGTTAGTAAATAAGTGTAGTAGGGGAAGTAAGATGAGAGGAATGTTAGTAAATAAGTGGAGAAGCAGAAGTAAAATGAGAGGAATGTTAGTAAATAAGTGTAGGAGCAGAAGTAAGATTAGAGGAATGTTAGTAAATAAGTGTAGGAGGGAAAGTAAGATGAGAGGAATGTTAGTAAATAAGTGTGGGAGTGGATGTAAGATGAGAGGAATGTTAGCAAATAAGTGTAGGAGCAGAAGTAAGATGAGAGTAATGCTAGTAAATAAGTGTAGGAGCAGAAGTAAGATGAGAGTAATGTTAGTAAATTGGTGATTGAGGGAAAGTAAGATGAGAGGAATGTTAGTAAATAAGTGTAGGAGCAGAAGTAAGATGAGAGGAATGTTAGTAAATAATTCTAGGAGTAGAAGTAAGATGAAAGGAATGTTAGTAAATAAGTGTTGGAGCAGAAGTAAGATGAGAGGAATGTTACTAAATAAGTGTAGGAGGCGAAGTAAGATGAGAATAATTTTATTAAATAAGTGTAGGAGGGGAAGTAAGATGCGAGGAATGTTAGTAAATAAGTGTAGGAGGGGAAGAAAGATGAGAGGAATGTTGGTAAATAAGTGTAGGAGGGGAAGTAAGATGAGAGGAATGTTAGTAAATAAGTGTAGGAGCAGAAGTAAGATGAGAGGAATGTTAGTAAATAAGTGTAGGAGCAGAAGTAAGATGAGAGGAATGTTAGTAAATAAGTGTAGGAGGGGAAGTAAGATGAGAGGAATGTTAGTAAATAAGTGTAGGAGGGGAAGTAAGATGAGAGGAATGTTAGTAAATAAGTGTAGGA
>NC_056732.1:1812209402-1812251902 GCF_019279795.1 Protopterus annectens
TAAATCTAGCACAAGATGGGCTGCCAACTGGCTCACGGACAGAACCCACACTGTGAAAGTAGCAGATTCCAAATCAGACCAGTGACAAGTGGAGTACCACAGGGTTCAGTCCTGGGTCCTCTACTTCTCTGAAGTGCAGGCCAACACAGAAGGTCTTTGGCTAATAAAGTTTGCAGATGACTGTAAACTAGGAGCCATAATCGAAACTCCTAACGATGCGGACAAACTACAAAAGGGCCTCACTGAGACAGATACCTGGTGTCAAAGCCATGGCCTGAAGCTCAATGCCAAAAAGTGTATTGTCATCCCCTTTGGTAAAACCTCTGTACCCATGAACTACCACATAGCTGGTAGTCTACTTAATGCCAAAAATGTGGTAAGAGACCTTGGGACACAGGTGGACAGTAGTCTCTCCTTTGATAATCACATCACCACAGTGGTCAGGAAATCCTTCTACGTGGCTCATCTCATCACAAAAGGATTCTCATCCAGAAAAAAAGAGGTAATTGTTCTCTACTCATCACTCATTAGACCCATTATAGAGTACAATGCCCCTTTTGGTATGTACCTCACAAGACATCTACAACAACTGTAAAGACCAAAGAAATACCTCACAAAGAGGATTACTGGCCTCAAACAGATGCCCTATGCAGACCATCTCAAAAATCTACAGCTTTACTCCATCGCATATCGCCTACTCAGGGGCGATCTCTGCCTAACATACAAAGCTATGTCAAACCCAGAGCTGTTGGACATACTCCACGTAAAGAAA
Organism: Protopterus annectens; assembly: GCF_019279795.1. Taxonomy (NCBI): domain Eukaryota; kingdom Metazoa; phylum Chordata; order Ceratodontiformes; family Protopteridae; genus Protopterus; species Protopterus annectens. Next base: position 1,812,210,175 of record NC_056732.1, read on the forward strand.
TCCTAATCCCTCCGAGCTACACGCTCTAGGGACCTTAACCTTGTCACCACAAAAAACAGAACATGGTGAAGGGATAGATTCCTGTCCCAGAGACTTCCCATACTCTGGAACAGACTACCTATGTCAAACAGAGCTCCTCATTAGCACTCTTCAAGAAAAATCTTGATGATTGGATGGGAAATGAGAAATTCACCCCAGGGATCACTTCTGTGGCTCTGCTCGACAGGGGCACATGAAAATAATTTTCTTGGGTGGCGAAAGCCAGGGTATATTCTTTGGCTAGGCTTGTATGGGCCCTAGGGCCAATAGTCTAGCACCTACCAGAAGTAAGATGAGAGGAATGTTACTAAATAAGTGTTGGAGCAGAAGTAAGATGAGAGGAATGTTAGTAAATAAGCGTAGGAGGGGATGTAAGGTGAGAGGAATGTTAGAAAATAAGTCTAGGAGGGGAAGTAAGATGAGAGGAATGTTAGTAAATAAGTGTAGGAGCAGAAGAAAGATGAGAGGAATGTTAGTAAATAAGTGTAGGAGCGAAAGTAAGATGAGAGGAATGTTAGTAAATAAGTGTAGGAGCAGAGGTAAGATGAGAGGAATGTTACTAAATAAGTGTAGGAGCAAACGTAAGATGAGAGGAATGTTATTAAATAAGTGAAGGAGGGAAGTAAGATGAGAGGAATGTTAGTAAATAAGTGTAGGAGCAAAAGTAAGATGAGAGGAATGTTATTAAATAAGCGTAGGAGGAGAAGTAAGATGAGAGGAATGTTAATAAATAAATGTAGGAGCAGAGGTAAGATGAGAGGAATGTTAGTAAATAAGTGTAGGAGCAGAAGTACAATAAGAGGAATGTTAGTAAATAAGTGTAGGAGGGAAAGCAGGATGAGAGGAATGTCAATAAATACGTGTAGGAGGGGAAGTAAGATGAGGGGAGTTTTAGTAAATAAGTGTAGGAGGGGAAGTAAGATGAGAGGAATGTTAGTAAATAAGTGTAGGAGCAGAAGTAAGATGAGAGGAATGTTAGTAAATAAGTGTAGGAGCAGAAGTAAGATGAGAGGAATGTTAGTAAATAGGTGTAGGGGCAAAATTAAGATGAATGGAATGTTAGTAAATAAGTGTAGGACTAGAAGTAAGATGAGAGGAATGTTAATAAATAAGTGTAGGACCAGACGTAAGATGAGAGGAATGTTAGTAAATAAGTGTAGGAGCAGAGGTAAGGTGAGAGGAATGTTAGTAAATAAGTGTAGGCGGGAAAGTAAGATGAGAGGAATCTTAGTAAATAAGTGTAGGATCAGAAGTAAGATGCACGGAATGTTAGTAAATATGTGTAGGAGCAGAAGTAAGATGAGAGGAATGTTACTAAATAAGTGTAGGAGGGGAAGTAAGATGAGGGGAATTTTAGTAAATAAGTGTAGGAGGGGAAGTACGATGAGAGGAATGTTAGTAAATAAGTGTAGGAGGGGAAGAAAGATGAGAGGAATGTTAGTAAATAAGTGTAGGAGGGGAAGTAAGATGAGAGGAATGTTAGTAAATAAGTGTAGGAGCAGAAGTAAGATGAGAGGAATGTTAGTAAATAAGTGTAGGAGCAGAAGTAAGACGAGAGGAATGTTAGTAAATAAGTGTAGGAGGGGACGCAAGATGAGAGGAATGTTAGTAAATAAGTGTAGGAGCAGAAGTAAGATGAGAGGAATGTTAGTAAATAAGTGTAGGAGGGGAAGTAAGATGAGAGGAATGTTAGTAAATAAGTGTAGGAGTAGAAGTAAGATGCGAGGAATGTTAGTAAATAAGTGTAGGAGCAGAAGTAAGATGAGAGGAATGTTAGTAAATAAGTGTAGGAGGGGAAGTAAGATGAGAGGAATGTTAGTAAATAAGTGTAAAAGGGGAAATAAGATGAGAGGAATGTTATGTAGGAGCAGAAGTAAGATGAGAGGAATGTTAGTAAATAATTGTAGGAGCGGATGTAAGATGAGAGGAATGTTAGTAAATAAGTGTAGGAGCAGATGTAAGATGAAAGGAATATTAGTAAATAAGTTTAGGAGCAGAAGTAAGTTGAGAGGAATGTTAGTAAATAAGTGTAGGAACAGAGTAAGATGAGACATGTTAGTAAATAAGTGTTGGCGGGGAAGTAAGATGAGAATAATGTTACTAAATAAGTGTAGGAGCAGATGTAAGATGAGAGGAATGTTAGTAAATAAGTGTTGGAGCAGAAGTAAGATGAAAGGAATGTTAGTAAATAAGTGTAGGAGGGAAGCAAGATGAGATGAATGTTAGTAAATAAGTGTAGGAGGGGATGTAAGATGAGAGGAATGTTAATAAGTAAGTCTAGGAGGGGAAGTAAGATGAGAGGAATGTTAGTAAATAAGTGTAGGAGCAAAAGTAAGATGAGAGGAATATTAGTAAACAAGTGTAGGAGGGGAAGTAAGATGAGAGGATTGTTAGTAGATAAGTATAGGAAGGGAAGTAAAATGAGAGGATGACAGGAATGTTAGTAAGTCTAGGAGGGGAAGAAAGATGAGAGGAATGTTAGTATATAAGTGTAGGAGGGGAAGCAAGATGTGAGGAATGTTAGTAAATAAGTGTAGGAGGGGATGTAAAATGAGAGGAATGTTAGTAAATAAGTGTAGGAGGGGATGTAAGATGAGAGGAATGTTAGTAAATAAGTGTAGGAGCAGAAGTAAGATGAGAGGAATGTTAGTAAATAAGTGTAGGAGGGGAAGTAAGATGAGAGGAATGTTAGTAAATAAGTGTAAAAGGGGAAATAAGATGAGAGGAATCTTAGAAAATAAGTGTACGAGCAGAAGAAAGATGAGAAGTATGTTAGCAAATAAGTGTAGGAGCAGAAGTAAGATGAGAGGAATGTTGGTAAATAAGTGTAGGAGGGGAAGTAAGATGAGAGGAATGTTATGTAGGAGCAGAAGTAAGATGAGAGGAATGTTAGTAAATAAGTGTAGGAGCGGATGTAAGATGAGAGGAATGTTAGTAAACAAGTGTAAGTGCAGAAGTAAGTTGACAGGAATGTTAGTAAATAAGTCTAGGAGCAGAGTAAGATGAGACAAATGTTGATAAATAAGTGTAGGAGGGGAAGTAAGATGAGAATAATGTTAGTAAATAAGTGTTGGAGCAGAAGTAAGATGAAAGGAATGTTAGTAAATAAGTGTAGCAGGGGAAGTAAGATGAGAGGAATGTTAGTAAATAAGTGTAGGAGCAGAGGTAAGATGAGAGGAATGTTAGTAAATAAGTGTAGGAGCAGACATAAGATGAGAGAAATGTTAGTAAATAAGTGTAGGAAGGGAAGCAAGATGAGATGAATGTTAGTTAACAAGTGTAGGAGGGGATGTAAAATGAGAGGAATGTTAGTAAGTAAGTCTAGGAGGGGAAGTAAGATGAGAGGAATGTTAGTAAATAAGTGTAAGAGCAGAAGTAAGATGAGAGGAATGTTAGTAAACAAGTGTAGGAGGGGAAGTAAGATGAGAGGATTGTTAGCAAATAAGTATAGGAGCAGAAGTAAGATGAGAGGAATGTTAGTAAATAAGTGTAGGAGGGGAAGTAAGATGAGAGGAATGTTAGTAAATAAGTGTTGGAGCAGAAGTAAGATGAAAGGAATGTCAGTAAATAAGTATAGGAAGGGAAGTAAAATGAGAGGATGAGAGGAATGTTAGTAAGTCTAGGAGGGGAAGGAAGATGAGAGGAATGTTAGTAAATAAGTGTAGGAGCAGAAGTAAGGTGAGAGGAATGTTAGTAAATAAGTGTAGGAGGGGATGTAAAATGAGAGGAATGTTAGTAAATAAGTGTAGAAGGGGAAGTAAGATGAGAGGAATGTTAGTAAATAAGTGTAGGAGTGGATGTAAGATGAGAGGAATGTTAGTAAATAAGTGTAGGAGGGGAAGCAAGAAGAGAGGAATGTTAGTAAATAAGTGTAGGGGCAGAAGTAAGATGAGAGGAATGTTAGCAAATAAGTGTAGGAGCAGAAGTAAGATGAGAGGAATATTAGTAAATAAATGTAGGAGCAGAAGTAAGATGAGAGGAATGTTAGTAAACAATTGTAGGAGGGGAAGTAAGATGAGAGCAATGTTAGTAAATAAGTGTGGGAGGGGCAGCAAGAGGAGAGGAATGTTAGTAAATAAGTGTAGGAGCAGAAGTAAGACGAGAGGGATGTTATTAAATAAGTGTAGGAGGGGAAGTAAGATGAGAGGAATGTTAGTAAATAAGTGTAGGAGCAGAAGTAAGACAAGAGGAATGTTAGTAAATAAGTGTAGGAGGGGAAGTAAGATGAGAGGAATGTTAGTAAATAAGTGTAGGAGCAGAAGTAAGATGAGAGGAATGTTAGTAAATAAGTGTAGGAGCAGAATTAAGATGAGAGGAATGTTAGTAAATAAGTGTAGGAGCAGAAGATGAGAGGAATGTTAGTAAATAATTGTAGGAGGGGAAGTAAGATGAGAGGAATGTTGGTAAACAAGTGTAGGAAGGGATGTAAGATGGGAGGATTGCTAGTAAATAAGTGTAGGAGCAGAAGTAAGATGAGAGGATTGCTAGTAAATAAGTGGAGGAGCAGAAGTAAGATGAGAGGAATGTTAGTAAATAAGTGTAGGAGCAGAAGTAAGATGAGAGGAATGTTAGTAAATAAGTGAAGGAGGGGAAGTAAGATGAGAGAATGTTAGTAAATAAGTGTAGGAGGGGATGTAAGATGAGAGGATTGCTAGTAAATAAGTGTAGGAGCAGAAGTAAGATGAGAGGAATGTTAGTAAATAAGTGAAGGAGGGGAAGTAAGATGAGAGAATGTTAGTAAATAAGTGTAGGAGGGGATGTAAGATGAGAGGATTGCTAGTAAATAAGTGTAGGAACAGAAGTAAGATGAGAGGAATGTTAATAAATAAGTGTAGGAGCAGAAGTAAGATGAGAGGAATGTTAGTAAATAAGTGTAGGAGCAGAAGTAAGATGAGAGGAATGTTAGTAAATAAGTGTAGGAGCAGAAGTAAGATGAGATGAATGTTAGTAAATAAGTGTAGGAGCAGAATTAAGATGAGAGGAATGTTAGTAAATAAGTGTAGGAGCAGAAGTAAGATGAGAGGAATGTTAGTAAATAAGTGAAGGAGGGGAAGTAAGATGAGAGAATGTTAGTAAATAAGTGTAGGAGGGGATGTAAGATGAGAGGATTGCTAGTAAATAAGTGTAGGAGCAGAAGTAAGATGAGAGGAATGTTAGTAAATAGGTGAAGGAGGGAAAGTAAGATGAGAGGAATGTTAGTAAATAAGTGTAGGAGCAGAAGTAAGATGAGAGGAATGTTAATAAATAAGTGTAGGAGCAGAGGCAAGATGAGAGGAATGTCAGTAAATAAGTGTAGGAGGGGAAGTAAGATGAGAGGAATGTTAGTAAATAAGTGTAGGAGCAGAAGAAAGATGAGAGGAATGTTAGTAAATAAGTATATGAGCTGAAGTAATTTGACCTGTTAATAGCAGTGGTCTGCATTTAAAGTGTAACCTGTGTGTTGAGAGGCAGCCTTACAAGACTATCTGCAAATATATACAGCGGAGTATATTTTTCTGTATTATTCTGTATTATAGAGCTAAATTGTTGCTTAGATATCTGTTGTCTTACTGTTCTGCAAATATACAGAGATCAGTATATATTTTTTTGGTTTTATAATTTGCACTCTGATTCCTCACATCTCTGTTGAAACTTTTCCCCACCCCCCTCCCTGTTCTTGGTTGTAGTTTAAATTTGGTGGCTTTTGCAGTGCCTGCCCCACTGTAGAGTTGATCTAGGACACTCCCCCAGTCCCATCTTTTTACCGCATTCTACCTAATAAACCCTTTCTGCACTTGTTTTTAGTCCTTTTTAATTTAATTAATTTTTTTCAAACTCTGTGTGGACTAATATTGCTTCAGACTCAAGTGTGCCAGCTTGCACTGCATGTGAATTGTTTTTACTACTGTTTTTGCTACTTTTCTGGAAAAAAAAATGTAAGCCTGTTTCCTACCTTTCCTGTAATTAGTGTTCCAGATACAGATTTGCTGTATCCAGGACTATTTGTAAGCTTCTGAACCCCCCAAGCATTTCTGTGTTGGAAGGAAGCCTTCTAGCTTATCAGTGGGAGTGGTAAGCACTAGGAAACCTGTCTACCACATAAGGAGTGGCTCTGGCCCAGAATTTGGAGTTATTGGCCATTTGGGCGGTCTTCCATCTCTCTCAACTTTCTGATTTGAAGGCCTACATTTGCACTTGTTTCTGTCCTGTAACTGCTGGGCCCATCTCATTTGCTCACTCAAAAAATGTATCTGTTTTTACTGTATTTGTGTTTCTTCCTACCTTATTTTGCTTTTGCATCATCTTAAAAGTACTCAATTGTATTTATTACTGCTTGGTGTAACTCATTCTAAGCCTTTTAGTTTAAGCACTTGGGCTTCAGACCAGTTGTTTTACATTAAGAAGGTTTGTGGTCTGCACTGTGGTGGCAGAACAGGTAGCTTACATCCTTCTACGTTGGGAACTGCTGATTGAGGGCTCAGTGTCTGTTATTCTAAAAGTGTATTAATTCTGGTTTAAGCACTTGGGCTTCAGGCCAGTTATTTTGCATTAAAAGGGTTCGTGGTCTGCACTCTTGTGGGAGGAGAGGCTGGACTCTGCCCTTCTGAGCTGGGAATTTCTGGTTAAAGGCTTACAGTGCCTGCATATTTAAACTGCTTCTTACTGAAATTGGTACACCTTGTTTGCTGTAGCATAGACTAGATCCAAGCCTGTTGAATCTAGCTTTGTTTGTATAACTTGAGCACTAATCCAGGCATTCTTTAAAGTATTCAATTGTATTTATTACTGCTTGGTAGTAACTTGATTAAAGTATAGCTATCATTCTAAGTCTTTTGAATTAAGCACTTGGGCTTCAGACCAGTTGTTTTACATTAGGAAGGTTTGTGGCCTGCACTGTGGTGGCAGGACAGGTAGCTTACATCCTTCTAAGTTGGGAACTGCTGATTGAGGGCTCAGTGTCTGTTATTCTAAAAGTATATTAATTCTGGTTTAAGCACTTGGGCTTCAGGCCAGTTGTTTACATTAAGAAGGTTTGTGGTCTGCACTGTAGTGGCAGAACAGGTAGCTTACATCCTTCTAAGTTGGGAACTGCTGATTGAGGGCTCAGTGTCTGTTATTCTAAAAGTGTATTAATTCTGGTTTAAGCACTTGGGCTTCAGGCCAGTTATTTTACATTAAAAGGGTTCGTGGTCTGCACTCTTGTGGGAGGAGAGGCTGGACTCTGCCCTTCTGAGCTGGGAATTTCTGGTTAAAGGCTTATAGTGCCTGCACATTTAAACTGCTTCGTACTGAAATTGGCACACCTTGTTTGCTGTAGCACAGACTAGATCCAGGCCTGCTGAATCTAGCTTTGTTTGTATGCTTGTTGTTTGTTTGCTTGTTATTTCCCTGAAACGCTAATTCCACCTAAAACGTGGCTTTTCAGCACTTCTGTGGATCCCTAGTGATATCTGCATTGCTTACTGTACTTATTTCCTTGTTTCACTTGAAAGAAAGTTACTGTTTGTCATTTTTGCATTTAAGTTACCTATAACAGATTGCATTTAAGATATCTGGCACTTGCTCACTAAAGCAATTATATAAGTCAGCACTAAAAAATTAAAAGCACTACACCCTCACCAACTCCACTTGAGTACCGTGTTCCCCATTGGCCCTTTTTTTCAATTATAAAGGAATTCCCAATACTATTCTAGCATGTCCAAAGGTCAGTTGTCAATTTCCTCTCCGGTCCAGCTGGTGAATCTGGGAATCTTGAGGCAATGTTACAACTGCCTCATGTACACAGACAACCCTCTCCTCCTCCCAACAAATTCCAACACATGTGAGAGATGCAACCATATAGCCATACTGGAGGCAAAGCTCTCTCAACTCAGTACTGGCAAAACCAGACAGGAGGAGAAGGAAACCACACTCACTACAATTCCAGTCTCACATAGACCTACCACAACAGCAAACCAAACACATAAAACACACAAAAACATACTAGGAGGCTCTAAATAAAAATCTGCCTAAGCAGCAGAGACCTCCAAAGCAGACACCCGAGCAACCGCTACCCCAAAACAAAACACATGCAACACATAGCTCATAAAGCCAGTGTGCTGAACAGTCACAGCCCTTAAGGCTAAACAACACACCTGATACACTTGTAATAGGTGACTATCGTCAGGCACACTGACGTCCCACTCAACAGGATGAACAAGGAGAAGGTCATGGTGAGCTGCCTGTCGGGTGCTAGGATCCACCACATAACACAAGCACTCAGGTCACTCCAAGGCAAGTACAAATATGACTCAGTCATTGTCCATGCTGGTGTGAATGACCTGAGACGTACCTCCCTGGACTACATGAAAAGAGACATAGAGGAGCTCTCTGAGCATGTAGCCCAGGCCGGTATGACCCTGACCTTGAGTAGCATCTTACCCTCACCAAGAATGATGCCACAATAAGAAGACAAGATGATCAATTTCAACAAATGGCTTAAGTATTGGTGTCATTCAAAGGGGATCCAATACCTGTCAGCCTGGGATGACATGCTCGAGAAGCCACAATGCTTCGCTAGGGACGGCTTGCACCTGTCACCCCTGGGCTTTCAGATATTGGCAAAGGCTCTTGCTAACCCCATAGTGCCTTTTTTAGGCAAGGCTCAAAAGACAAACCCACCTCCATAGGTATAACAAGGGATAAGAAACTAAGAGTAATGCTACTCAACGCCGGAAGTCTAAACCTCAAGATGCATGCACTCAAAACTCTCATTAGCATGGAGAACATCGATATCTGTACAGTAAGAGAAACCTGGTTCAAGGCTCCCGAGAGCACCCCAGCACTACCAGGTTATACCTCATACCATGCTTTTCGGCCACAAAACTTGGACCAAACCACAAAAGGAGGGGGAGTATCAATATTCATCAAAGATACCCACACCTCCAGGTTGGTGGCACAGCACAAAGCATCAGAGACTATCCATGTGCAACTAACAGTGGGTAAAACTGCCTTCTAGTTTACAGCCTGCTACAGACCACCGTCCCAAACCCAGGAACCCCACTCGGCCTTCCTGAGAACACTGGAAAATATGAAGGTCTCTCCAAACACCATTAAATTGGGCGACTTCAACTACCCAAACATAGACTGGGAGCATTACTCTAGCTCCAACACCCTAGCCCAAAGGTTCCTAGAATTTATAAACTCAAATGCTATGGAACAACTTGTTACCACTCCCACAAGAGGGGAAAACATACTGGACCTGATCATCACCAACATGGGGACTCTATTCTCCATACCAGAAGTGTATCCCTCACTGGTAAGATCAGACCATAAACTAATCTCACTGGATATTCACATCCCGACTCCACCCCCTGCCCTGAAAACTACAGTGAAAAACTTCTAAAGCAAATTTCACACCCTCATAACCGAGGTGGAATCCTTCAAAGCCCCCGGGCCTGTGGAAAATACGGCCCAGACCGCAGAATCCTTTATAAACGCATTCTATGATCACCTTCAGGAATGCATGGATCATGCAATCCCAAATAAAACCAAGACCCAATCCTCCAAAGGTAGGCGTCCTGTCTGGTGGACCCCAGCCATAAACAAACTATACAATAGAAGGAGGAAGCTACTACATGATAGAGCAAAATCCCAAAAAGGGAAGGCATCTCAGATCAGTATTAGCAAAAAACTACGGGCACTCATAAAATCGTCTAAGGCCAGCTTCGAGAAAAAAATTGCACAGGACACTAAGGATAATCACAAGGCTTTCTTTAGTTATGCTAGGAACCTGGGTGGGAATTCCCAGATATGCTGAGAATTAGTCCAAAATGACAAAAAATACACCAAACCCACAGACATTACCAACATCCTAGCTGACAGGTTCAGTGCAAACTTCTCCCCCCCCCACCAAAAGGGCAAATATCTGTCCCAGCAGAGTGCTGCCCCCCTGACATCTCAGATGCTCAGGTAAGAGCTGCCCTCTCCAAAGCAAAAAACACAGCATCAATGGGACCAGACAGTGTCCTGGGCTGCGTCCTACATGAACTCCAAGAAGAGCTAAACCCAAACATAAAACTACTGTTCAATCTCAGCCTTACTACAGGATATGTACCCAAAAAGACTGGTGTACAGCAACAGTGGTCCCTCTCCACAAAGGTGGTGCCTCAATGGATCCTGGAAACTTATCGCCCCATAAGCCTGACTAGCCTGGTCTGCAAAACTATAGAAAGGATCATCATGGACCTCATAAATAAAGATATTGGGGACCTACAGACACTGAATCCTACCCAGTTCGGCTTTGTTAAGGGCAGATCCTGCCTCTTAAACCTGGTTGATTTCTTTGAAACAGTCACCAAGGCCATTGATGAGGGGAAGGTGGTCCACACAGCCTACCTGAACCTCGCAAAAGACTTTGATACAATACCTCACTCGGGCATTATAGATAAGCTCGCCAGTTTAAATATAAACCCCTATGTCACTAGATGGGTTACAAACTGGCTCAAGGACAGAACCCACATGGTTAGAACTGCTAGAGCCATGTCAGACTCCAAACCAGTTACAAGTGGCGTCCCACAAGGCTCAGTCCTGGGACCTCTCTTGTTCGGTATATATTTCTCGGTGGTACAGATAACACGGAAGGACTGTGGCTGACCACGTTCACAGATGACTGCAAACTGGGTGCCATAATCGACTCTCCAGCCGACACAAGCATCCTCCAAAAGGGCCTCACAGAAACAGACAACTGGTGCCAGAGCCATAGCCTCAAGCTAAACGCCAAAAAGTGTATAGTCATCCCCTTTGGCAAAAACAAAGTGCCCACAAATTAGCACATAGGTGGTAATCCATTAAGTACAGAAGAAGTAAGTAGGGACCTGGGGACCCAAGTTGATAGCAATCTCTCATTTGAGAACCACGTGGCCAAAGTGGTTAGAAAAACATTTTATATAGCCCACCTAATCATGAAGGGATTCACATCTAGATCAGGGGAGGTCATCGTGCCTCTTTACTCATCCCTCATCAGGCCCATAATTGAGTACAATGCCCTTTTGGGATGTACCTTACCAGACACCTGCAGCAACTGGAAAGACCCCAAAAGTACCTCACCAAGAGGATCAAAGGGCTCAAACAGATGCCATATGCTGCCCGGTTAAAGAAACTCAAGCTCTACTCAGTGGCATACCGCCTGGTCAGAGGCGATCTGTGCCTGACGTATAAAGCCATGTCCAACCCGGAATTAATGGACATGCTGCACCTCAGAAAATCCAAATCCCATCGAGCTACGTGCTCGAGAGACTTGAACCTCAGCATTGAAATAAATAGGACATGCTGGAAGGACAGATTCATAACCCAGAGACTCTCTTCACTCTGGAATAAAATCCCAGTCCAGGTTAGGCAGAGTCCCTCATTGACTCTCTTCAAGAAGAATCTTGATGAGCGGATGGGAAACCGTAGGTTTACCCCGGGCATCACTTCTGTATCACTGTTAGACAGAGGCACAGTATACCAACCTCGAAAAAGGGCATAGCAAAATTAATTTAAAATGGGTGGCGAAAGCCAAACACACTCTGGCTAGGCTTATAAATACCCTAGGGCAGATAGCCTAGTATGAACCTATGAGAGGAACGTTAATAAATAAGGGTAGGAGTGGATGTAAGATGAGAGGAATGTTAATAAATAAGTGTAAGAGCGGAAGCAAGATGAGAGAAATTTTAGTAAATAAGCGTGGGATGGGAAGCATGATGAGAGGAATGTTACTAAATAAGTGTAGGGGCAGAAGTAAGATGAGAGGAATGTTAGCAAATAAGTGTAGGAGCAGAAGTAAGTTGAGAGGAATGTTAGTAAATAATTGTAAGAGGGGTAGTAAGATGAGAGAATGTTAATAAATAAGTGCAGGAGGGGAAGCAAGAGGAGAGAAATGTTAGTAAATAAGTGTAGTAGGGGAAGCAGGATGAGAGGAATGTTAGTAAATAAGTGTAGGAGCAGAAGTAAGATGAGAGGAATGTTAATAAATAAGTGTAGGAGCAGAAGTAAGATGAGAGGAATGTTAGTAAATAAGTGTAGGAGCAGAAGGAACATGAGAGGAATGTTAGTAAATAAGTGTAGGAGCAGAAGTAAGATGAGAGGAATGTTAGTAAATAAGTGCCCGGGCAGAAGTAAGATGAGAGGAATGTTAGTAAATAAGTGTAGGAGCAGAAGTAAGATCAGAGGAATGCTAGTAAATAAGTGCAGAAGCAGAAGTAAGATGAGAGGAATGTTAATAAATAAGTGTAGGAGCAGAAGTAAGATGAGAGGAATGTTAGTAAATAAGTGTAGGAGCAGAAGGAACATGAGAGGAATGTTAGTAAATAAGTGTAGGAGCAGAAGTAAGATGAGAGGAATGTTAGTAAATAAGTGCCCGGGCAGAAGTAAGATGAGAGGAATGTTAGTAAATAAGTGTAGGAGGGGAAGTAAGATGAGAGGAATGTTAGTAAATAAGTGTAGGAGCAGAAGTAAGATGAGAGGAATGTTAGTAAATAAGTGTAGGAGGGGAAGTAAGATGAGAGGAATATTAGTAAATAAGTGTAGGAGCAGAAGATGAGAGGAATAAGTGTAGGAGCAGAAGTAAGATGAGAGGAATGTTAGTAAATAAGTGTAGGAGCAGAAGTAAGATGAGAGGAATGTTAGTAAATAAGTGTAGGAGCAGAAAATGAGAGGAATAAGTGTAGGAGCAGAAGTAAGATGAGAGGAATGTTAGTAAATAAGTGTAGGAGCAGAAGTAAGATGAGAGAAATGTTAGTAAATAAGTGTAGGAGGGGAAGTAAGATGAGAGGAATGTTAATAAATAAGTGTAGGAGGGGAAGTAAGATGAGAGGAATATTAGTAAATAAGTGCAGGAGCAGATGTAAGATGAGAGGAATGTTAGTAAATAAGTGTAGGAGCAGAAGTAAGATGAAACAAATGTTAGTAAATAAGTGTAGGAGGGGAAGTAAGATGAGATGAATGTTAATAAGTGTAAGAAGGGAAGTAAGATGAGAGGAATATTAGTAAATAAGTGTAGGAGGGGAAGTAAGATGAGAGGAATGTTAGTAAATAAGTGTAGGAGCAGAAGTAAGATGAGAGGAATGTTAGTAAATAAGTGTAGGAGGGGAAGTAAGATGAGAGGAATGTTAGTAAATAAGTGTAGGAGCAGAAGTAAGATGAGAGGAATGTTAGTAAATAAGTGTAGGAGCAGAAGTAAGATTAGAGGAATGTTAGTAAATAAGTGTAGGAGCAGAAGTAAGATGAGAGGAATGTTAGTAAATAAGTGTAGGAGCAGAAGTAAGATTAGAGGAATGTTAGTAATTAAGAGTATGAGCAGATGTAAGATGAGAGGAATGTTAGTAAATAAGTGTAAGAGGGGAAGTAAGATGAGAGGAATGTTAGTAAATAAGTCTAGGAGCAGAAGTAAGATGAGAAGAATGTTAGTAAATAAATGTAGGAGGGGAAGTAAGATGAGAGGAATGTTAATAAATAAATGTAGGAGCGAAAGTAAGAGGACAGGAATGGTAAATATCTGTAGAAGTAGAAGTAAGATGAGAAGAATGTAGTTAGAAGGGCGAGGGAAACAGAAATAGTAACGATGGTAGAAGGAATTGTTGAGATGTGACAGGTTACGTTAATAATGGCATTAGGAAGATGGAGGAGGCTGTAGAAATGCAGTAAGGACATTCTTTTCATGATTTCTGATAGGAAGTCTGGTTGAACAGGCGTGAAAAAGAAATTGTACTGCTTGATATACCAGAAAGAAATGTGATACAAAGAAACTGGGTTAGTTAGCTTTTGTTTTGCAGAAGTTAGCATTTGGTTAGGTAGATGGGTAAATTGTATGTAGTTTGGAGGTACAGAAAAATCAGTATGGAATGCCACATGGGCATGACATTTGTAAGACAAGAGTTCTTTAAATGTGTTTTGAATTTTCTGAGTTGGCATTTTAGACTGATTTCCTATACTCCTATGCTGTTGCAAAACTCTGGAATTGCTTACCAGCCAACATTATTGCTAAAACAAACCACAAGAACGTTAAACTCTTGCTAAAAAAACCTGCTAGCTAAAAACATCTGCCCCTGCACTAAAACTACATAGCTACCCTACTCTTACCCCCTCCCTTTTCCCATCCTCCTAAATGTCTAATCTCTCGCCATTTCACCCAACCACCCTTCCTTTTTTACTGCACTTTACTCTAACTTGCTTTCTTCCCTCGCCCCAGTCAAAAGGACACAGCAGCTAAATATGACTTGCTGTTCTATAAATGAACTTGATACGTGACTACAATTACTAACCTCCCCCTTTCCTCTCTGTAAATTAGCTGTTAGTCTTATTGCTGTACAATCAGCTAAGTAACTTTTCTTAAACCTCCTTTCCTAAAACTATACCTACAGTCTACTTAACAATCTTTGCAGTTGGTACCAAACTATATAAACTTTCATAATGCACTCCAACAGTCCTCCTAAAAGTTTGTAATAGATAAACCAATCATATCAACTTATATCTGTATTTTTTGTTGCGAAGATTACTGTGTAAATGTATAACAGCTGTTGGCATGTCAATAGCTCTTCCTTGTAAACTATTGTAAGCTACACTCCCTGTTGTAAATTTAATTATCTCTATATCTTTTTTTTTACTTGTCAATGTTAATTTGTGGAGCTTTTCTACCCGGGCCTCCGCTGAAAATGGGTTCCTGACCCAGTCAGACTTTCCCAGTAAATAAATATAAAATAAATAAATAAAATAAAAATGTTCCTAGGGACCAAATTCCAGATTTTAGCAACATAGATGGAGAGCAGAGTTACTATGGTGAGCTTGATTTCAGTACTGAGTTTTTTTTTTACCCAAGACATCTAAAGACTGCATGATTTTACTGTTTGTTAAGGAGGGACAGTTCTTCCCCCTCTTGGGGGGTGTCTGCTAACAAATTCAGAGGTACATGCTGCCACCACACAAGGAGTGAAGCAGGACAACTGGTCACCACCCTGCTGGTTTTGCTGAATTTTTTTGCACCCAACTACTTCCCCTGAACTTGTTTGTCATGTGCCCATAAAGAGAAGGGGATACTGAGGCCTGAAAAGAAGTCTGTACCTACCTCGTGATGTTACCTCTTTACTTGATCTCTTCATAGGCAAGCATGGCATGGTAGCTCTCAGTCTAGACATCAAACCTCCGCACACCCCTTAACATGCACCCCTTCCCTCCAACCATAGAAATATCAGCCTGCAAAGCTCATTCCTTCTTCCCACTCCACAAGTCATTTCCATCAGTGCCCAGTCCACTAGATAAACCAAGGTCATCTAGACCATGATCAGGACTTCATCCCCTTATACCACAGAAACAACAACAACAACAACAATAATTTAAAAATACAATCAGATGCACAACTGGTTCTATGTTGGCAGAAGCCCAAAGCGGATCCAGATCAATTCCATGGAAAAATATTATAATTCTTAACACAAAATGAAGATGTCAAAACTGCACTCACTTTATTTTTTTGTGGCAGTTTTGCACTTCCCCACCCAAGTTAGTAGGAGAGCAGTCAATGTTAGGATCACCAGGACAGCCGTGCTGAACAGAAGAATGAAGCCCTGACAGCCCAATATCAGTTAGACTGAAAAAAAACATGTTCAACTTAGAAAACAAAAAAGCAGCAGACTGTAAAATCACCCAGACTGTTTATTGCGTTTGTGCTTTCGTTCATCCACACAGCAGAATGAACTCCTTCAGACAACAACTACCCAAGTTAACAGGCTTCTTATAGGCTGTTAAAAATTCAGACCCTTAATTAAGACATTTCTAATTACATTCTTGAAGGTATATAAAAAGAAAAGAGAAGAATTTTTAAAACTTGCTTCTTAGTGCTTCTTAAAATTGATTAAGTGCATAAAAAGCAAACATTGTATACCATATTATAGAATATGTATATGAAGAAAAAAAATAATTTTATATATATATATATATATATATATATATATATATATATATATTTCCAATTCATAATAAGGCAAACTATTTTTAACTTTCCAAAGATTTTAACTTTAAAATACACTTAATGGAATAATATTTGTTAAGTCCTGGTAGAATGTAGGCATTAGTTTTCATTTGCCATATTAATTCACATTCTTCTAATCTAAGTTCCCAAGGACCTCCCCTAATAGTTTTACTTATTTGGTCTATAACTGTATCCTGAAACGTATGTGAAGGATTTTCCATTGTGTGTTTGGCCAATGCATTGGTACTAGTTTTTTTACTTATACAATACTGATGTTCACAGATCCCCTGTTTGAGCATCCGTTCCATTTTTCCTATGTAAAATCCTTTACACTACTGACATGAGGCCAGATATACCACACCTATCATTTCACAATTAAATTTCCCTTTTATAGGGTAGGGCTTATTATGTATGCGAAAGCTATTCCCTACCTTAATAAACTGACATTGGTGGCATCTACCATATTTTTTCATTCCCCAATTTATCTGGGGTCTTAGAGAATTACTCTCTAACAGACTCTTAAGATTGGGGCCCCTTCTATATATATTATATGGGGTCTTTCTCCTAACTTTTTACGCATATCACTATCTTCAGCTATAAGTGCCCAGTTTTTAATTATGATATTTTTAATCTCACTTGCATCTATGGAGAAAGTGGTAAGGAAGCTTAGTTTTGGGTCATAATTTATGACTGAATTATTAAGAGGGCTATTTTAATAGTTGAACCCTGTTCAGCTTCTATATAGCCCTTCCAAAGGACAGGTTTAAAATGACCACTAGTCCTTTTTCTACAATACTCCATAGCTGCAAGTGACATTAAAAAAATCAATGTCAGTTTCTTAAGGTAGGATCTACGAACATTAGTGTCATATAAGTAAAAAAAAAACTAGTACCAATGCACTGGCCAAACACACAATGGGAAATCCTTCACATACATTTCAGGATACAGTTATAGACCAAATAAGTAAAACTATTAGGTCCTTGGGGACTTAGATTAGAAGAATGTGAATTAATATGGCAAATGAAAACTAATGCCTACATTCTACCAGGACTTAAATATTGTTCCATTAAGTGTATTTTAAAGTTAAAATCTTTACAAAGGTAAAAATATTTTGCCTCGTTATGAACTGGTAATTAATACACACACACATATATATATATATATATATATATATATATATATATATATATATATATATATATATATATTTCTTCAAATACATATTCTATAATATGGTACACAATGTTTGCTTTTTATGCACTTAATCAATTTTAAGAAGCAAGTTTTAAAAATTCTTCTCTTTTCTTTTTATATAAAGATATGTATGGTAGTGCATTCATTTATATACCTTCAAGAATGTAATTAGAAATGTCTTAATTAAGGGTCTGAATTTTTAACAGCCTATAAGAAGCCTGTTAACTTGAGTAGTAGTTCTCTGAAGAAGTTCATTGTACTGTGTGGATGAACTAAAGCGCAAACACAATAAACAGTCTGGGTGATTTTACAGTCTCTGCTTTTTTGTTTTCAATATCAGTTAGACACTTAGGAGATGGAGGCAGCAGAGGGTAGAAGCAAATGTCTGATGCCATCTCCCATGTCACACGGGAAGAAGGTGGTCTGACACACTATAAAAGTGGCACCTATCAGAGGAAGAGGTACAGGGTATGCAGTGTCATAGGTTATAGATGTGTGTTATCAAGGTGTGTGTGTGTGTGTGTGTGTGTGTGTGTGTGTGTGTGTGTGTGTGTGTGTGTGTGTGTGTAGTAATCCTCATGGAAAAGATAAAGTTTTTTTATGAAATGAACTACTTAATTAATTTAACTGTTATGATAGTGCGGATATGTGGGCTGGTCAGACATGGCTCTTTTCAGTCACAACCCAGTATACTACGGGAGACAGAAATGAAAGACTACAATATAAACAAATGTTGATGGTTACATTCAAAGACTGACTAACATTTACAACTGGCTGCAGAGCAGTGATTCAGTAGAGATTTTTATCATCACTATTTACTTCTGAGATACTTAGTATACCTTTTTTATTTTCTAACTACAGATAATTTTAAAGTGAGAAAAATCATACAGGCTACAGCAAGTCCTTTGCAAAAAGGGTTTACATAGCAGGCACTATTAAAAAAAAGTAGTCAGGTAACAGGCATTTCAGTTAATCATCAGGGTGATTTATATTATGCATCAAGTAGGTTATTATTGCATGCATGCTAAGAAATTATATACATATGTACATAAATATAAAGTAATTTTAGCACCCAGAATGATGATGTACGGAGAATGAAAGTAACCCAGGGAGGGGTCTGCTACATACTTCTCCATACTGAGGAAAATTAGGATTAAACTTTTAAACCATTTCATAGGTTCATAGAAGGTCACTAGGCTAACGGCAATAGAGCCCTTACAACCCTAGCTTTATTTATCCCAAGTTGCTCCAATTGTTGGTGGTTAGGTGAGTGACATTTGCAGAGGTAAGGGTGTATGGTAGTTAACTTCTGTCAGGGATATGGGCACCACCTCAGAAGTGAATATGAGGTCAACCCTCCATTGATCTATGTTGCATATGAAGAGGGTCAGGGAGGTGCTCTGATTCATGTGACCTGGAAGCTTGTTCCGGAGAAGTAGCAGTCTCTAGGAGATGTATATATCTCTCCAGCATGACCTGTTCATATCAGAGGCTATATTAATATCCCTGGACCCTCGTGCAGTTTGATTTATGAATGTGTAGCATTTCCATCATGGCTGGGTCAGAGTACTGCCATGTAACCCAGGCACAGGTCACCCCTTTGCAACCTGTAGCAGAGTACAGTGACAGGGCTTTCAATCATTACACATCTTGGTGAGAAACCTCTGTGGTCTGTCCAATTGTTGCAGGTGTCTGGTGAGGTACATGCAAAAAGAAGCATTTTACTCAATTACTGGTCTGATGAGGGCCAAGTATAATGGAATTTTAACATCCTTAGATCTACACGTGATGCCTTTACTTACAAGATGTACCACACAGAAGGATTTCCTTACTACTGTGGATACTTGGTGGTCAAAGTTCAGGTTACTATCAATCTGAGTACCCAGATCATGTACCACTGGGTTATACATTTGGGGGTGGTGCTGTGTATAATGTAATTAGGAGGGATTTCAGCTTTCCCAAAGGGAATAATAATGCATTTTTTGCATTTAGCTTTAATCTGTGGCTTTGGCACCAATCATTTGTCTGCAGTACATTAATATTACTAGGGGATTCAATGACTGCTCCTAATTTGCAATCATCAGTGAACTTGGTTAGCCACAGGCCGTTCAAGTTTGACTGGACTTCTGAGAAATAAATTCTGAACAGTAAGGTGCCCAGCACAGAACCCTGTGGTGCACCACTGGTTACTGTTTTTTTTGCTAAAGGTGAAACCACCAACTTTGACAGTATGTCTCCTGTGGGTGAGCCAGTTGACTACTCATCTAGTAATGTAGGGATTAATTCCCAATTGGGAGAGTTTTTCTATAATACCTGAGTGGGGGAATTGTGTCAAATGCCTTGCCTATATCAAGACAGGCAGTATGCACTGTCTTTCCCTTGTTAATGGCCTTGGTGACTTTCTCAAATAAGTCAATCATATTTAACAGGCATGATCTACCTTTAACTAATCCGAAATGGGTTTGGTCCAGAGTTTGGAGATTATGGACTTTATTAAAAAAGACATAAAGTAATGATTCTTTCCATGGTCTTGCAGATGAGGCTAGTGAAGCTTATAGGCCTATAATTCCCAGGGTCGGTTGATGGTCCCCCTTTATGCAGAAGGATTACTGTTGCTGTCCTCCACTCTGCCAGACCATAGCCATTTCGCAGGTTGTGGTTAAACAGGGATCCAAGTGAGTCTTCTAGGTCATGTTTTAAATTATTCAAAAGGCAATACGGGATGTTGTCTGGTTCCACTGATGCTGTGTTTCTGGCCTTGGATAGTGCCGAGATAACCTGCTCTCTTGAGATAATAGACTGAGGAATGGTGGCAGGCACACTTTGGGGGATGACTGTAGGGGATGGAGGGGGGGGGGGCATTTGCTCCAAATCTGTCAGCTAGCAGGTTGGCTATTACCTGCAGTTGAGTATTAGTGGTGTCATCCACAACCAGTTCAGCACATTGCTGGGTATTCCCTTTTAGATTTCTGGCATAGTTAAAGAATGTCTTAGGATTATCCTTAGCTAGGGAGGTAGGGAGGTTATTTTTGCTTTATAATTTGTTTTGGAGGACTTGACAAGATCTCTAATGTGTCTGTTTAAGCTAGCGAGGGATTTCTTCCTCTGCTGAGCCAGTTCTCTTTTCTCTTGGACATTAGTCTCTTTCTCTTGTTATATAACCTTTTATACAAGGGATCCACAAGTGTGGCTTGTTTTTATCAGCAAGACCTGGTTTTAATCCAGTCAGGTACAGCTGATTCTATACAACTGCTTAAAATGGTTATACAGGGCATTGGTGTACAACTCTGTATAGGAGTTCATGTTGTCTGCATTCGAGGAGGCTTTGAAACTTCTTATACCATCATTTATATAGATGTAGTTTATCTCTGAAAAATTCTTAAGCATTGTTGAGCTTGATAGGGTATCTGATATTATAATTGCATCAAATGAGACTGATTTATGGTCTGATCTTATCAGGAAGGACATCACACTGGGAGGGGGGGCAATGCTCTACCATGTCGGTGAGTGCTACGTCCAGGACATTTAAGCCTCCTGTGGGTGTGCTGACTACCTGTTCCAGAACATTTGCATTGACAAAGTTCAAAAACCTCTGGGCCAACATGTTTGTGGTTGTGTATGTTTCCCAGTTGACTGTAGGATAATTAAAATCACCCATGAGTAAGGTGTTGGGCTGTATGATAAGTGACTACAGTAAGTCCAGGTACACTGCATAATTTTCCTGTTTCATGGGGGGGGGACCTACAGCTAGCTATGATGTGGTAGGGGGTTTTGCCTATGGTTAATCGCACATGGAGTAGCTCAAGAGACTCGTAATGTTTGACCAGTCTCGAGGTGTACTTATCTATAATGAAGATGGATACACCTCCTCCTTTGGTTCTTTCATGCTCAGTTTGTGGCCTATACATATGGAAGGCACAGTAGCCCTGTATGGCAGGGGTGCTTACCGCATGTTTGAACCATATCTCAGTGAATGCACACACATAAGCACCTTCCAAAGTGTACAGTGCTTCCAGGGAGTCCAGTTTCTTGTTTAGACTCCTACCATTAAGCAACAGTACCGTGAGTTTATCTAGAGAGGATTTTGTTATGTTGGGAGCTTGGTTATTTTGACACTGCCTAAAAAATGCATAACAGAAGTGGCTAATGTTTTTGCCAGTATCCAAAAGCCTAGAGCAGACAGGTGCATACCATCTCTGGCAAAGCACTGTGGCTTGTCAACCATGTCTTCCCATATAGATATTGGATTCCCCTTGGACTGACACCAGAAGCTAGGCCCAATTGTTAAAGTCAATCATTTTTTGTTTGTATTGTGGCATCATCCTTGGAGAAGATAGAACACTGCTTAAGGCTAGGCTCATACCTGCCTGTGACACATAATCTGAAAGCTCAGTCATGTCTCTCTTCATATATTCCAGTGAGGTACGTCTCAAGTCATTTACCCTTACATGGACTACAGCAGTATCATACCGGTACTTGGGGTTGAATGACTTGAGTGATTTAATGGATCCTGGCACCTGATAGGCAGCTAACCATAACCCGTTCCTTATCCAGCCTAGTGAGGGGAACATCCATGTGTCTCACAATGGAGTTATCTATGACCAATACATTAGATTCTTTGGTGTCATGCTTTATAGACTTATTTATTGAGACACTGGTGTGTGTGTGTGTGTGGAGGGGGGGGATTATTATGGGTTGTGGTTGGTTTTTGCATTGTTATGTATCTAAGTGGTTTCCATTTGGGAGGGCTCTGATCTTTTGATAAGTTACTACTGAGTACCTTTGCATATGTGTTTATGTGTCACGTCCTTATAGGTTCATATGTAGGTACTAGGCTATTGGCCCTAGGGCCTATATAAGCCTAGCCAAACAGTATCCTGGCTTTTGCCACCCAAGAAAATTATTTTCCTGTGCCCCTGTCAAGCAGAGCCACAGAAGTGATCCCCGGGGTGAATTTCCTATCTCCCATCCAATCATCAAGATTGTTCTTGAAGAGTGCTAATGAGGAGCTTTGTTTGATATAGATAGGTAGCTTGTTCCAGAGTATGGGAAGTCTCTGAGACAGGAATCTATCCCTCCAGTATGTTCCGTTTATTATGGTGACAAGGATTAAGTCCCTAGAGCGTGTAGCTCGGAGGGATTGGGATTTCTTTATGTGGAGCATGTCCAACAGCTCTGGGTTTGACATAGCTTTGTATGTTAGGCAGAGATCACCTCTGAGTAGGCGATATGCGACAGAGTAAAGCTGGAGTTTTTTGAGACGGTCTGCGTAGGGCATTTGTTTGAGGCCAGTAATCCTCTTTGTGAGGTATTTCTGTGGCCTTTCCAGTTGTTGTAGATGTCTTGTGAGGTACATACCAAAAGGGGCATTGAACTCTATAATGGGTCTAATGAGTGATGAGTAGAGGGGAACAATGACCTCTTTTTTCCTGGATGAGAAATCTTTTGTGATGAGGTGTGCCACTTAGAAGGATTTCCTGACTACTGTGGTGATGTGATTATTAAAGGAGAGACTACTGTCCACCTGTGTCCCAAGGTCTCTTATCACACTTTCAGTGTTAAGTAGACTACCGCCTATGTGGTAGTTCATGGGTGCAGAGTTTTTACCAAAAGGGATGACAATGCACTTTTTGGCATTGAGCTTGAGGCCATGGCTTTGACACCAGGCACCTGTCTCAGTGAGGCCCTTTTGTAGGATGTCCACATCATTAGGAGATTTGATTATGGCTCTTAGTTTGCAGTCATCTGTGAACTTTGTTAGCCAAAGACCTTCTGTGTTAGCCTGTACTTCACAGAAGTAGATACCAAACAGGAGAGGACCTAGGACTGAACCCTGTGGTACTCCACTTGTCACTGGTCTGAAGTTGGATTTAGAGTCTGCTACTTTCACAGTGGGTGTTCGGTCAGTGAGCCAGTTGGCGACCCATCTTGTGACATAGGGATTTATACCTTGTTTAGTGAGTTTGACTATAATTCCAGAGTGGGGGATGGTGTCGAAAGCCTTGGCAAGATCTAAATAGGCTGTGTGTACCACCTTACCCTCATCTATGGCTTTGGTGACCGACCACCTTACCCTCATCTACAGCTTTGGTGATCGCTTCAAAGAAGTCTATCAGGTTTAGGAGACATGATCTGCCTTTTACAAACCCAAACTGGGTAGGGTCCAGAGTTTGGAGATTACCAATGTCATTGTTTATAAGTTCCATGATGATACGCTCCATAGCCTTGCAGACCAAGCTCTTCAGGCTAATGAGGCGGTAGTTCCCGGGGTCCGTGGTGGCTCCCCCTTTGTGGAGTGGGATAACTGTTGCTGTGCGCCATTCAGTGGGCACAAAGCCTGAGGTGAGGCTATGATTGAACATGGTACTTAGGTGGGGTGCCAGTTCGTCCTGCAGTTCATGTAGAACGCAGCCTGGGATGCTGTCAGGTCCCGTGGACGCTGTGTTCTTGGCTTTGGAGAGTGTGTTTTTTACCTGGGCAGCCTTGATTACAGGTACTTTGCATTCGTCCGGTATACAGATGGGCCCTTTAGGGGATGAGAAAAGGGTGAAGTTAGCACTGAACCTATATGCCAGGATGTTGGCAATATCAGTTGGTTCTGTATATTTAGTGCCATTGTGCTGTAACTCAGAGCAGATCTGAGTGTTGCCATTGAGATTCTTGACATAGCTATAGAATACTTTGTGGTTGTCTTTAGAATCAGTGGCGATTTTGTTTTCGTAACTAGCTTTGGAGGATTTTATGAAGGATCTCAGTTTCTTACTGAGGCTGACCACGGAGTTCCTCCAATCATGGGATTTTACTCTTTTTTGCAACAGTTTCTTTCTTCTGTTGTAGAGTTTGCTTATAGCAGGGGACCACCAGATTGGCTTCCCTTTTTTGGAGGATAGCATCTTGGTTCTGTTAGGGATTGCACGATCCATGCACTCATGTAAGTGCTTATAAAGTGCAATTGTATAGGATTCAGTAGTCATAGCTCTACTGTCCATCAGCATGGGTGTCGTGAAGTTTGCCACTTCTGTCTTAAGAAGCGTGAAGTTGGCTTTGGAGAATTCTTTTACGGTGGTTTCCCTAAGGGGTGGTGGGGCTGGGATGTGGATGTCTAGGGTGATTTGCTTGTGGTCGGAACTGACCAACGAGGAATTGACCTCTGGTGTGGAACACCGGTTGCCCATGTTGGTAATGCCCAGGTCTAGGATATTGCTGCCCCTGGTGGGGGTGTAGATGAGTTGATCCAAGGCATTGGAATTTATGAATTCCAGAAAACGTTGAGCACAAGAGTTGGTACACGAGTAGTTTTCCCAGTTAATGGTCGGGTACTTGAAATCGCCCATTATTAAGGGTGTTAGGTTGTACCCTAATATTTTCCAGTGTATCAAGAAATGAGAAGTGGGAATCCTGGGGCATGGTGGGGGATCTGTAGCAAGCTACAATTTGCATTGAGGTCTTGCCCAGAGTTAGTTGCACTTGGATAATCTCAGATGCATTATGCTGAGCAACTAGCCTGGAGGTGTGAGTATCCTTGATGAATATGGACACGCCTCCGCCTTTAGTGCTTCGGTCAAAGCTAGGTGGCCGAAAGGTGTGGTATGAATTATAGCCTGGTAATGCAGGGGTGCTCTCTGGAGCCTTGAACCAGGTGTCTGTCACTGTACAGATGTCGATGTTCTCCATTTTAAGGAGTGCCTCGAGTGAGTGCGTTTTGAGGTTTAGACTTCTAGCCTTGAGTAGCATTACCCTCAGATTTTGCTTGCTTGTACCTGTTACAGTGGTGAATTTGTCATTTGAATCTTGCCTAAAGAAGGCACTATAGGGATGGCAAGAGCCTTAGCCAGGTGTGTGTGTGTGTGTGTGTGTGTGTGTGTGTGTGTGTGTGTGTGTGTGTGTGTGTGTGTACAACCTGTTTGGCATTTGATTTGTCCTTATGTGAGAGTCTTGTCAACAATTTCATAGTGTAACTACATCTCTCGCATAAGTATTTTGTTTCAGGAGTAAGTGGTTATCAGTATTCATGAGACAACTGCTACATTGCCTCAGGATGCCCATGTCTATCAGGCTAGCCAGAGAGATGATGGGAAACTGCCCATCCATGACAGCAGGCTCTTACTGTTAGTTTTATTAGTGAAGGGAATAGGTTAATTTGACAAGACTGTGCTGGTAGCACTGACACTACATTTTCTGTAGGGTAAGTTAATCAATAAGGCAACACTGCTCAGTGCACAATTGAGTTGCTCCTACAGCAAAAGAAAAGCCTTTTAGGTGGGTGAAGCCAGACACTCAGGCCACTGGGTAGTAGGCCCCCTTTGCCTGAAGGAGCTTAAAGAAGGTGCAGATAGGGGACCAAATGATCTTCATGGCTGCCTGGATGATGACTCTGCCTAGTTAGCACTCTGCTCCACGTTGTACCCAAGGGGACTTGGAAGAGTTACGCTCCTTTCAAGGAGTCTACTGAGAGTATTTTGGTGTGTTTAAAACTGATGGGTACTTTGAGAGACACTAACAAAATATATTTTACATTTATAGCAAAAAGAACAGAACTGCAAATAAATGTCCTACATCCTGGTTAATCTAATCTAGCAACACAACTACCAACTGTACTGTTTTAATCCAATAACTTATAACACAGTTTCAAGTTCGATTCCCAGAACCACCACACTCATACTCTGCATTACTGAGCAGGTCATTTAAACAGACTAAATATAATAAGGTGAGCCATGAAAAACATGCAGATTTGCTAAACTGGATTTGCCAAACTAACAAATGTTTAGTAAATAAATGGAAAAATGCAAGTGCAAGAAAGTACCTAACAAAGTTTGCTTACTTATTCAATTTATCACTAGTACATCAGTTTAATTTGTGTAGGCTAGTGGCCTCTTTTCAGAGGAGACAAAGTATTATTTATATTGACTAGAAGAAATCTGGCCTATTTTTATTTAAGTGCCATAGGATCTTTTACATTCAGCTAAGCTGCCTCCAATTCAGGCAGATGAGGCCTCCATTTAATATCTCATCTGAAGGATGGCACAGTCAGGACTGCAGCGGCTCCTAATGCTACACTGCAGCGTAGTGATGGAAAAATAAATCTAATCACCTGAGGTGGGAAAAGAACCAACAGCCTTTTGATCTTCCAGCACCAAAGACAAGTGTGCTACCCACTGATATTGGTATTTTAATTTCCAAAAAAGGGCCAAAACATTTACAGCCAGATCTTCTCAACAATGTGCTTTGTTTTATAAATGTAACACTGTAGTTCTGATGCTACTGTACTCAGATTTGAATGACACTTCACTTACCTACAGAGACCATGTTCTCATAGTTCTGCACCATCACCTCCCTGTGTAGCTCTTCTTCCTGTTTACTCAGCATCTTCCACTCCTCTCTTGAAAACTTAACAGCGACATCTTCAAAGCTTTCAGGCACCTAGAAAAACATGGAATATGTTTACTTGCTCTTTTACGTTTCACTGTGCAGACAGATACAAGGCTTCAACAAGAAGCTAATAAGTTCATACCTATATTACATGGCTACAGCCCAGCCAAAATAAACCTACTACTCTTTTCATCCTACTGCTGGACATTGCAGCAGGGTCCCCTTGTGCTACCCCTAAGAAAAGATTAGCGAGTCATCAGCATTTGATGTCCCCTTCTTTCCTACCACACAGCCATCCATCAGTGTGATGGTCAGTGCTACAGAGAGGACACTGAAATTACTCTTCACACTTTTATGATAGCCACACCCTAGTTCAGGATGTACAAGTACAAGTCTCTGCCCCATATTCACCAATAACTGCACCTTCCATGCTCTGGTTTATTATGTGCAAGTCACTGACCCTGGTTTCTACAATCACCCCATTTTCCACGGTCCAGATTGGTCTACAGTTGTCACTGCCTGTTGGTCTGTACATCAGTATCCCCAGTTTTTGAATGCACCTCTCAACCTTTTACAGCAAGAAATCAGGACAAAGCCTAAAATAATGAGGGGACAAAGGATCCAAAATAGGGACAGATATTCAATATCACTCTTTAAACTTAGAAAGTTAAGAATTAGTGGATTTGTGTTAGTATGTATTTTCTAAAGGATATGAAGGCTGAAACTCAAATGTGTGTCACAATTTACTGACTTTGTTCCTCAGTGATTTGCCAGAAAATGACTAATTTTATGAGGAACAGACCAAAAATAAGATGCAAAGATCTAGACAGTTGAGAGGTATGTTTCTGAAAGAAACACCACCAATCCTCTCCTTTAACAGGTCTGGGCTGCTGACCCAGGTCTGTACAATAATGTCATACCCACAGTCCAGTTTAGCCTGAATGTGTCATTGCTCCAGGATTCTACAGTAACCTGTTTCTATAATTCCCCTTTAGTCCGTGCAAGTCAGTGCTTCAATATTCCACAATAGCCTAACTTCTCGTACTTCTGTTTAGTCGATGCTGGTCATTACTCCAGGTTTCTACATTAACACGGCTTTCCATAACCGCTGTGTGAATGAAGGCTCCAGAAGGGTACAACAAGACACCAGATGGAGATGTTAGCAATAGCTCCACAGTTTACTGAGTTCATTCAACTGCCACCCCTCGCTCCTATACATGTGGCCTTACCTTTTATCCTTTGCATTCCCCCTCTTCCTGGGGAGGTTCCCCACCTCTAACATTCACATTCTCCTCTTCCTCCTGCCTCGGGCATCCTTGAATCCAGCTGGTGACCATTATTAAATACTTCCTTAAACATGCCCTAAATCTTGTCCCTTTAGCTACCAGGCGTATCTTATTCAACCCTCTCTTTCCATTTGTTCTGAACTCCAAACCACTCTCTTGCCCCCAACAATACTGCATGCCCATAATCTATGCCCACATTTCTTTTATTCCTTTCCAGTGTGTACATACCAAGCTAATATAATTGTTCTGTAAAATTCAGCCCCTTTCACCTTTTTGGTAGTTCATCGTTGCATACTGTGCCAGCATTACCTACCATGTTTATATGTCCAGTATTCAATATCTGATCTTACGAACAGAGAATGACCACAAAGTTTTATGAGTACATCCCATTACATAAGTTTCTCAGCATCTTGCTGGATTCAATTATCAGTGATTTTAAGATCAGAAAGCTTGGAGCCACCCAATTAAATCTGAATTTCCTTAGATATACCCCCATTAAGTATATCACTGCAGTCCAACTCATCAAAAAGCAAGAATTTTTGCATTCTCCCTCCCATGAGTGTTTAGCCCAACCCATTCCCTATTTAAATATAAGAACATCACAGATGCACCAACAACGTAGAAATGGGCAATTTTGGATTAACTGCAACTGCTGTGAGTTAGGCCATGATAAGCTGCCCAGTTCTCTCCACCTTTCTATCAGTGGTCACCAATCTCATCTTAGTGTAATCAGAAACCATACTCACCTTCCTCTAAGGCCACATGTAGTGACTAAATATGCTCTACAGGACTTGTCCCAGCTCCATATGTTGACCTTGCATCTTAGAATGAAGGATTAAGGCACTGAGTTGCTATCTGTCATGAAATCTTTCACCATAAAAGTATCTAGGGTGCAAAGACTATGTACACAAAATGAATTTGCTTAAAAAATAAGAATTAGCTGTTCTTTAATCAAATCTACAGCATGGTTAAACAGTAACACACAATGTGTGTGTGTGTGTGTGTGTGTGTGTGTGTGTGTGTGTGTGTGTGTGTGTGTGTGTGTGTGTGTGTAAAACAACGTCACTCCTGGTATAGTATGAAGTAAAAACAAAAAAGCAAGCTGGCTGCTTTTACTTCACACAAACGTATTTATTGTAAGCACTTTCATCGAGGCATATACCCCAACTTCACCACACAACTCAACAACACAGAAGACTCCATTTTATACTCATGTTCAAAATCAATTACACAATTAAACAATTAGTTTGGACTGCTTCGTATTTTAAAGTACCCATACTTTTTAACCTTTCAAAATACTGACAAACATTAAAATTGTTAAAAGCTATAAAAACAGTGTCAGAAAAGTGTTTTACCCATTGTTGAAGACCATAATAAATCAAACAATATTACTCAATCATAAAAACAAAGACTCATAGGATCATAAAATCATAAACACTACAAAAATATAAACGTATTTGTAAAATTCTAAGAGTGTATAATCCTGCTGAAACAGACCATACGGGTACGTGATTAAGTACTGATAGAAATCACTAGCTTGAAGAAAACAAATGTAGTTGCTTCGGAGATCCTGGCTAAATGTTTTCCTTTTCCTCTCTCACCTACTGCTGGTTAAGACATACTGGTGAATTCCCTGCTTTGTCACTCTCACCTACGTGTCACCCTCTGTGCCCCTTCTATCATCCAGATACTCTTCTTAGCACTACTTTTACAAATTTTAGCTCTTACATAATTCTTGCCTTTTACCCTCATTCCTAGAACTTAACATAGAGAAAAGGGGCTCTTATTAAATGATATACGGGGTCTCTTTTTACTTTACTCTATCTGTCCTCATACTTCACCTGTACTTTGCACTGTTTCCAGATATTATGTCAACATCTCCATGTACCGTGCATTTCCCTATGTATGCATAAGACCTCACTCCTAAATGCCCAATAAGTTGAATATCACATATGGTTGATTGACGTTTTTACTAATATCACTCAAGGACAAGCTTTTGTCAAGCATATGTTACCATGTAATATACCATTTGTTACACTATAACATATCCTGAGTTCAACCATATGCTGCAAAGAAAAACACCTTGAGGTATGGCTGCATATGTCTATGCTTCTGAATGACAGAGCTGCGTGAAACTACTTACTGACAGCTGACAGGTTCACCTCAAATTACTTCCCCTACCCCACCAACAGTCCAAAGGAAATACCACATACCACAATCCTCCCAACCATTACTAAGGAACAGGTCATCAATGTACTTTCCAAGGCCAAGAAAACTGCATCGACGAGCCCCAATAAGATCCCAAGATGTTAAATAAATAGCATGAAACATGACCTCTCTGGTCCACTTGAATCACTTTTCAACTGGAGCCAGTCAGGTTTGGTGCTCAAGGAATGGAAGATGGTTACAGTCATTCCCCTACACAAAGGAGGTCCATCTACTGATCCTTTTAACTACAGGCCCACAAAGTCTACGTGGCCTTGCATATGAAGCTGGTAAAAGAATCATCATGACCATGATAAATGAGGACATAGGTAACATGCAAACGCCAAACCCATCACAGTTCGGCTTTGTTAAAGGAAGGTCATGCCTATTAAATCTGGTGGACTTTTTTTGAGATGGTCACCAAAGCACTGGATGAAGGCAAGACTGTGCACACAGCTTACCTCGACCTGGCCAAGGCTTTAGATACAATACCCACTCAAGTACTATAGACACTCTCACTAATTTAGGTATAAATCCTTTTATCACCTGCTGGATAGCCAACTGTCTCACTGATAGGACCCAGGAAGTCAAAATAGGTGAGGCCACCTACACCAAGAGGCCAGTCACTAGCGGAGTCTCCCAGGGCTCGGTACTGGGCCCACTCCTTTTTGACATCTATTTCTCTAAAACTGAAACAAATGCTTAAGATTTATGGCTGACTAAGTTTGTAGATGATTGCAAGCTGGGGGTTATAATCGACACTAGCATTCTTCAAGAAGGTCTATCTCTGACTAACAAATGGTACCAAAGCCATGATCTTAGTACCCTTTGGGAAGTCAACTATCCTGGCTAATTACCATGTTGATAATGCACCCCTAAGAGTCAACCCAGTGGTCAGGGATCTGGGTATGCACATAGACAGTAGCTTTAATTTTAACCACAAGGTCACAGTGGTGAGGAAATCCTTTTATGTTGTGCAACTTATAAATAAAGCCACGGCATCTAGGTCCAAAGAGGTCATTATCCCACTGTACTCCCCCATCAGGCCAGTCATAATAGTACAATGCTACCTTTGGTATATACCTGACCAGGCATATGCAGCAACTAGAGTGACCTCAGAGGTTCCTTACAAAAAAGAATACAAGGTATAACAAACCTGCCTTATGCAGAGCACCTTAAAGCCCTTTCCCTCTATTCAGTCTGCTATAGATTGCTGAGGGGTGGTCTATGCCTGGCTTATGAGGCATCCGCAAACCCCACACTTATGAATCTCCTATATATTCATAAGTCAAAGAGTACTAGAAACACAAGGTCTGAATTTTGTCTGTGACTTAAACAGAACATGCTGGAAAGACAGATATGTGTCCTAGAGACTGCCCCTCCTATGGAACAGGTTCCTCATCCATGTGAATCTGAGTTAGTCTATTATCCAGTTTAAGCACAACCTAGACCAGTGAAAGGGAATAGAAAATTTACACCAGGCCTGACACCCATGTCCCTTATATACAGAGGTAGCTTATAGCTTACTGCCTGATCCTCAATGTCCCATTTGGGTACAGTACGTTATTCTTTCAGGAAAACCTGGCTAGTCTTAGAAAGCCCCCCCAAGGTCAATAACCTAGTAACAATCTATGAATCTTTGAATGAAACAAGATGACGAGGGCAGTTCTTCAGAGGGTTCTGGACACTTGTTCACGAGCATTTCCAGTACCTGACCGCTAGCATTAGGTTTGTTTTTCCTCGCTTCCTAGCACCATCGCAGTACCTTTTCACTTGACCACCTCCACTACTGGACAGCCAGCTTTACGGATGCTCTCCAAAACTGTGCAAACTGCTTTAAGTTAAAAACAGTGACCTGTACAGCAGCAGAATAACCTTTCTGCTTGACATGAAATTACATGAAATGCGTCCCAGCATTTTGTTTATTTTGAACCTCCTTTGTGCTCCATTTGCCCTGACTGCTACCTATTTCTAATGATCCTCAGCTACAGTCCTCCATGCAGTGTCCCTCCTGGGATTACGTACTACAGGCAGTTACTAAGCATGTGGTCAAGGAGACCACTGAGCAGCCTATTCCAGTTTCTGAATTACTCCAGAGCAATGTCTAGTTAAGTGACTTACTCTGAGTTACTTAGCATGCAAATAAAGGTTGAAGGAATCAAACCTTGGACTACAGGGAGCAGCTTATATCTTTAATCATTTGCGCTAACAGACTTACAGGACAGTGCATTGTGGCACATACTCCGTTGTATCAGCCCCACTACCAGCATATAGTACTCCTACAGTCTCACGCATCACACCACACTATCAACTACCATGTTAGCAACACTTAATTACGCTTCACTTTCTACCCCATACAGTACTGAATCAAGGGCAGTACTAAACTCCAAAGAACAACACTTCCATGCTGCAGTGACTGTAACATATCAAGCTTGTTGGGATCACCCAACCGTGTAGCTCTGCTCCTGGCATCCTGGTACTGACAGTCTTCTGAAAATGAATATCAGTACAAAGAATCGATGGTTAATCAGGAAATAAACATTCCATAAAGCAGGTTACATAAAGCCTGCTTAGTCAGACATCATCAAAAATAACAAAAAAATTATAAAAGAAACATTTGTTGGGAGGGGCATCCTTCCTGTACCACCACACCTCAGCATCTATAGGGATACGAACTTCAAGACTGCACACATGGGCATAAGGAGAAACTCACCCAACTCTTCTTCAATCTCACTCTACGAGTAGGTTTTTGTCAATGATAGGCAGGAATCGATGAAAGAAGTGATTCCCATTTTGTCACAGTGTGGTTTAATGCTTAACAATTTATCCTGTTTTTCAAGAAACCATTCTAAACTTCCTCAAAATTAGTAGGAGGCTCATGGAGAGGCAAATGCGTGGTTCATCTTTGTACCGTCCTGTAAGAAGCAGCATCATGTGGGTCAGCTAAATTAATTTAAAGTTTACCCCTCGGCCTTTACTTCAATAACAGCACAATGTACTACAGATAATTACATGGTTCACACTTGAGGTCCTCACTCATGTAACATAACTGTGCAGGACAAGTAACTCAGTTGTTCACCCAAGAGTCCTCCACCATGTAAGACAGAGTAACAGCTTGGTTCTGTCCTGGGGCTATCTCTTATGTTAGAGCAAGCACCATGAGGGACAGGCAACCATAGGTTCATAGGTGTGTACTAGGCTAATGGCCCTGGAGCCTTTACAAGCCTAGCCCATAGAAGTGTCCTGGCATCGTGCCACCCAACATTAGTTCCCAGTGCTGCTATCAAGTACAGCCACTGCAGTGATCCCCAGGGTGAACTTTCTATTTCCCATCCACTCATCAAGATTGCGATTGAAGAGGGCCAGTGAGATGCTCTGCTTGACATGTATGGGAAGTCTATTCCAGAGCATGGGCAGTTTCTGGGTTATGAACCTGTCCCTCCAGCATGTTCTGTTGATTGTGGTAATGAGGTTTCACTGGCAGTACAACCATGGTAGGACTTGAACCTACAATCTTCTGATCCGAAGTTAGGCGCCTTATCCATTAGGCCACATGGCCAGCCACAACCATCATCCTGTGGAATCCTCCCTATTGTCACAGCACCATCCAGGAAAGTAACTGCATAATTCACCTCTGGAGCCTCTCTTATATGACAACACCAAGAAGGATAGGATGTCTAGGGTCCTGACTTCTGTAATAGCACTTTGTGGGATAGATAATTCCTGGTTTAACTTCTGGGACTCTACCTTTCATAACAGCATTACATAGGACAGATTAACTTCTGGGATTCTGCCTTTTTACAACAGCGTTATATAGGACAAGAAACTTTGTAATTCAGCTGCTGCTGTATTCCCTTAGTTGACAGCACCATATGGAGAAAGTAACTGCATGGTTCACCTCTGTGGTCCTCCTTAATATAACAGCGCTGTGTAAGACAAGTAATTACAAGTTTCATTCCTGGGGCTCTCCCTTATGTAATAACAGCATGTGAGACAGATAAATGCAAGGACCACCCTGGCCCCCTCCTTCATGAAACAGTAACATGGGAAATAGGGAACTGCACAGTTTAGCCCTGAGAAACTCTGTTATATAACAGTACTATAATTGTACAACTACCTACATGGTTCAGCCCTCCTTATGTATCAGTCTCATGTGGGAGAGGTAATGCCAGAGTTCACTCGTGTGGCCTTGCCTTACATAACAGCACCAAAAGGGACATGAAATAGCATGGTTTACCACTGAGGCGCTTCCTTATTTAACAGCATCATGAAAGCTATGCTGCAGTCTTGTGCTAAAATCCTACAGGAGGTAGCAAAATATGTCTTAATGGACAAGCCAATAGCTTCCTCAGACCTCCACTACACCAAAGGGAGAACCATGTACTTCTGATGTACTGGCAAAAATAACCATTATTAGTTTAATGTCAATGCACCACTCAATGTTTCCCCTTGGTTGTATGCAACAGACCTCAACCTAGCACTTTCTAGCTATTGTGACAGTGTGACTATCAAGGAATCTTCAGGATCTCAGAGTAACACAAGTGAACCAAAGTAAGCTTCTTAAATCTACAACTTCCTATGTTCTCAGCATTTTGCATTCCCATATACATGTTGTTTGTTTCACAGTCTAACAACTCAATCAAGATAAGCTGTCTGAACTGGATGGCAGACCCTTTGTTCAGACTCTACATTCTGCATTTCGCCATTTTAATACTGGTGAGTTTTTGCTTACATGTATTAATTATTTTCTACTCCAGATTGTTACAAGACCCCAAATTATTGCTGACTTTTCCTTTATCCTTGTTTGAATCATGAAGTTCATAACACCTACTGGCAGCTATACAGGACTACTTCACCTTTTATACAAACAAAACAAATGCTGAATTGGAAAAGCTGAAATATTGCCAATCAAAGTTTAAAAAAGGGAGAAAACTACAAGAAGCTTACCTACAGTTCAGACTCACAGTTCTTATTTTTGTATAAAATGGAATATGCACTATATAGCTGTAAGGGCTCTCTAAGAAAATACAGATTCTAACATGGAAGTAGTCTTCAGTATGTGTCTTTAGGAAATCACTACAATGCATACTGTGTCTACTGCAGACTTTTATCATAGAGCTACACAAGAAATAAACTTATTTTTATAAATAAATATTTCAACAGATTAAAAAAGACTATATAACTACAGATTCATTTCATTGGCAGTTATTAGGCATGCAGTCCAGGAGACCATTAAGAAGTCCCCAGTAACTCCTAAGGACTGTTTAGTTAAAGTGATTTGCTTAAAGTTACACAGTAGGCAATTAAAGGGGGAATATACCCTTAGCACAGGAAGAAACCAATTAAGAGGTCAGAGGTTTAGCACTTTGTGCTAACTACAAGGTGCCACAACTCACTTTAGTAGCTGTTATTTATTTATTTTATAAGGGAGGCATGCCATTTTACTGACTGATACCTATTCAACAAGTAGCTTTTGAAGGGTTATTGCAAGATGTAGTACTGCTGCATTACAGCAAGTAAACATCTCTTCTAGGGGAAAACAGCTTCCACAACAGCTCACAGCAAACTGCATTTTTTCCTTCTTAAATCATAATGATTTATTCTCTGTCTCCAGGAACACAGTTTGCAGAGATCAGGATTAAGGAGCCTTACTCTCCCTGTATTCCAGAATATCTTACCTAAAGTCTTCAAAAAAGGCAGAGTGCATATTCAACTGCACAAATACCTATTATCTTTCACTGTGGGCTGAAAAAAACACATGCGATCTACCCATTGTATTAAAATATTCTCATTAGCCACATTCTTACCTCCAGCTTCATGCTCCTGTTTCAGCCTCAAGCACTACAAACCACAACATTCAATGACCCAAACAACAGTTTCTTGTAAGTGGTGGGATCCAGAGCTGCAATATTTCACTACAATAGTACAAATTTTCCCAAAGTCTTTTTCTAAAACCATGCAGACCTTTTACAACACCTTTTGTTTGTAAGCTAGCTTTTACTTCCTGTCCTTCACTGAAATGTGTTCCCCTGTACCTTTCAGGGAAACATTTTAATATTCATGAAACAAAGCTGATACAGAGTGGGAGTGTGTGCAGGAGGAAGGGCTTATTTAAATATTTAATGAGCTAGACTACACCATCCAGCTTTCTTTGATGTCTGTCATTCACACACACACACACATTGTGGGGGGAGGGATTACGTTTTACAGAACATTTTTTTCTACTGCAATCAGAGAAACTCAAAAGTACACCGCATACATCACAATGTTCCTTCTGTAGCATACTCTTTATGCATTAGCTTTATGTATTTCATCATTTCATGGTTATTTAACCAGTTCTACAGATGTTCTTCTAAATTAAATCCATCTGGTAAAATACAGTAGTCATGCTCACTTTGCACACAAGTAATGACAAAAACAGAAGAGACAGAAAGAAATAAAGTTTCAGTTCTGCTTGTCATAAGATGTGCAACAGATACTCCTCCATGAAGGACATGGTGACAAAAAAGTAACAGACAGCTTTTAGTTTAGTCTCTGCTTATCAGTTTTTGGTATGTGCCCTAGTTAGAAAAGGGCTTCCCTCAGGACAAATAGAATCACCACTGACTGCTTGTAATGTTATTTACTAAAAAACAGTTTGAAAGGGTTGGGGTGTTTTCCTGCATGCTGAGTGGCATCCAAACATTACGGCATCCAACCAGGACAGTAGCTGCTTTCCATTCTGTGTTTTAGTTCCCAATATTTGTGAGGACTAAGGCACAGATAACACTATCGGATATCCATTGCCTTAAAATTCAGTGAGCATATTACTGATTTTTTTTTCCATTTAAATTGTAAAGATTTTTACAGCATCAGACAGAAAATGTAATTTTATTTTATTTTATTTTATTTTACATTTGTTTTACCAACTGGACACAGGTCCTTTTTCAGCAGAGGCCCAGGGAGAAAAGCTCCAGTTACAGCAAATTAGAGTTAACAAACATGTAAAAAAGATATAGAAGTATCAGTTACAGACATGACAGAAGTTAACAAACAAACATTTAGGCATTACCGGATTGATAGCAAGTAATGGATACATTATAGTGGAAAATACAATTCTTTAGCTAGAAGTATTCACATTATAATTCATAATGAGTAGAATACAACTAAATGAGACTGAAGGCTATCTTCAAGGACAGTAATTTGCAAGGAGACTATGGGAGGCCTATCTTGGAGAGTTGCAAGAGCATAACCAGGTGTCTGTTAAGTGTGACCTAAGCACCTTTTTAAATTGTGAGATGGAGCTGTTTGAAGTTACTTGGGATGGTAATATATTACACACATCAAAACTCAAAGTGAAAATGCCAGTAAAAACTTCAGTTGTGCTTAGACCTTGCATAAAATCAGAGGTCATATCTAGAAATACTGGAAAATACTGCTGAAAAAAAGTCTGGACTAAAGGCATAGTCTGGAATAAAGGATTCAGCAGATAAAGTTAGGTCTATTGAATTTACAGTCCATAAGTGTAACTCCTTTAGAGACACTGACAGAGTTATAAATCATGTGCTACTGATACTGTCCGGTCTATAATACACTTTGTTCCAGAGCTGTAACTGGCTCATCTACCAGCCAGTGCTGTTCTTCAATCTGGTGACCCTTAACTACAAATTGAGGAGCATATCTAAGTTGAGGAGCAGCAAAAAAAAAAAAAATCGATGCAAGATCTGGTGCTCCTTAACTCTAAGCACTTTAATGTACTGGCACCCTTTCCTAACGTAGTGATATGAAACACGGAAGTGTGGGAGTTCTGGGTTCAATTCTCTTGAGGGATATATATATATATATATATATATATATATATATATATATATATATATATATATATATATATATTTTTTTTTTTTTTTTTTTTGTCTGACAGTTTGGCACAGAGGTTTAAGACAATGTTCTATTAGGCAGCCATGCTGGGTTTGATTTTCACAGCATCCATTGGCCTACCATGTGACTCTTAGCAAGTCACTTAAGCAGATATTTCTATTCCTGCAACTGTATTTAAGCATTTTACACATGCATTGCCTTTTCATTTGATCCTTCACCTTATATTCTTTCTTTTTTTTTTTTTGGCACATTCAGTTGCTGCCTTATTTCTATCTACTTCTGGTTTGATTTGCATTCCGCTTGACACAACATGCTTCTGCTAAACTAAGCAGGGAAGTCATCCTAGACTTATTCTCCTCATGTTTTAAAACCTTCACTTCATTTGGGTCTTGTGAGGTCAGCAGATATGTATCCAGTCCTACAATTGCAAATCTATACATGTAATCAATTTTGAAGTGGCCCATGCCTCCTTTAGAACAGGGAATATTTAGTCTTGGTATACACTGATTTTTATAAATCATTTGCTAAGCATGAAGCATCCTTCTTGTTTTCCTGTCCAACCAATCCAACACCTTTTGTGGCCAGTCAGTCACTCCAAAACTGTAAATTAGGACAAAAAGAGCAAATTGGTTTATAGTTTTGAATTTGTTCCTGGATGTCAGCGCTGTTTTCAGTATTAATTTTAGTCTTCTAAAATATTCCTTACTAAGTTTTATTCACATTTGTTCATGTTTTATTGTTGATCCTTCATCCTTTCCAAAATATTTATACACTCCCTCTTGCTCAAGTTCTTTTATAACACATTCCTGACCCAGGCTGATGTTTTCTTGGTGCTGTAGCTTTCCTGCTTTAAAGGTTACTTTTCCACATTTATCAAGACCAAATGACATTCTTATATCATCTGAAAAAGTTTTGACCACTTGCAGTTGCACTTTCAGTTACTCATCTGATAAACTATACAGTTTTAAATCATCCACAAAAAGAAGATGAGAATCATTTACTCTTTGTTGTTTTCTGGAAGTCAAATTGTACCCATGACCTACTCTGTCAAATAGACACCTTAATGGGATAAGGGCAAGACAAAAGAGCAGTGGTGACAAACAGTCACCCTAGAATATCCCCCTTTTGAATTTTTATCCCTGGAATAATAATTTGTCCTTTATCATGGTTTGACTGCAAAGTGGTCTGCCACTGTTTTATGATCACTGCAATGTAATCAGTGTATGGTGAATCTTATACATTTTAAGAACTCTTTTATCCATGAATGCTTTTTTTTAGACTATCCATGCCATACTTAGAGTGTTCCCTTTTTTACAGTTCTCCATTATGATTTTATTTAACAATGAATGATCCTTTATTCGATATGACTTTCTTTTGATACCCTTTTGTTCTATTGCCATGATTAACTTTTCTTCTAAATGACTATCAACTCAGTTGGCATGAATTCCAGTGTATAGTTTATACTTCATTGAAGACAAGTTATTAGCCTATAGTGTTTAGGATAGCTTGCAGGTTCGGTCTTAAGTAGGTAGGAGCATTGTTTTTCCTGTTGTTAACCAGGTTGGTGTCTGTTTAGGGTATGCATATAAATAGTTCTTACTTGTGGCTAAATCTTTATGTAAAGATGTTAGTACATTTTGAATCTGGGCCTGGGGTTTTCCATTTAGGAGCTTTTCTTAACTTTGTTTCAATTTCTCTGGCTGTTACTTCATCCCATTTCATATCCTGTACATTAATAACTTCTGACTTTTTACTTCTTCTATGAATTCAGTATCTTTGTTATGCTCCACATGGTCTTCACTGATATTTATGCAAAATGTATCTATTTTTTCTTTCTTTGGTGGTGTTTCAATTCCTTTTGCCTTGTTTCCCTATTCTCTATAAAGCTTTTTTGGGTCATCAATAAATTGCTTATTTTGTACTTTTTCTTTATATTTATCTGCATATCTTCTAAGTTTCTCTACCTGTGCTGACATTTTTAGCTTATTATCGTGCATGATAAAGCCTGATCTGTTCTGATACTGCTCATTGCTTTTATCACATCTATCTTTCTGAGTATTTTCTTGATCATTTCTCTCTTCTATACTCTTCTAACAGTGATAATTATTGTCTTAATTGCTTTATAATTTCTTCTATAAGATACTTCCATGATGGCATTTGATTTCTCCCCTTCCTCTCCTTCACTACCCTGTGTTCTTGTGGTAGGACTTCATCTGTTATTAATTTAGCTCCACAGTAATATATTTACTTCTATCATGTGAATTTCTATGAGCAGTCCTAATTAGTGTTCATTTGTTTTATCAAACTTCTAACTTTTGGGGTTTTATTGACTTTCTGTAGTCTATTTCTTTCACTGATCTTAATATGTCCATCCATCTCAATTAAATCAAGCAACTCTTCTCTTAGTTCATTTTCTTCTAAAGTGAGAGAGCATACTTTGTTCTCCATTTCCTGCAACCATTCTACAGAAAGTTCTAGAGCATCTTCCTGCGCCACATTCTCTTCAGCTCCACCCTGTGTCATCTGTTGCTCTTTGATATGAGAACTCATTGGCCTATCACTCTACAACATTGACTGTATCAGAGTTGCCACAGTTTCCTGTTCCTTCCTTTGCTGTGCAACTCCAACTGAACTTTTGTACTGGTTTTCTGTGGAAGGCTCCGAAGTATCCTCTTATGGCAACTGATCAGATGTTTCCCACCCCACTGGTTTCTCCTTAATTTGGAGATCCATTGCACTTTCCTGCTGTGGTGTTATCAGAGTTAGATTTTCTACACTAAATCCTTCATTTCACTTCACAGGTAATCCAAAACCTCAGTTTCTTTTTCTTTAAGTTCTCCATTACTAATCCTCTTCTCTACTTTTCCTCTTTGTTTTATTTATTTATTTTTTTTTGCATTGTAAAATTGTCTACATCCAGATGCATTTGTCTGTATTTCTCTTCAAATATCTTTGGTGCCAATCTTTTTAAACTGATTAGTTTTGGTTTTTCCTTTGCATAAATAATGCAACATATTAAATCACTTTTTCTTTCCCATATCCATAGTTCTTCTTCAGATGTCTCCCGCTCCTCCTGTTTCTCCTTACTTGGGGACCTATTGTCCCATTATGCTGTGATATAACCTGTGTTAGACTTTCTGCACTAAATCCTTCACTTCACAGGCACTCCATAACTTCAGCTTCTATTGTTTTTAACTTCTACTTTACTGATCTTCTATTCTACGTTCCCTCTTTGTGATCTTATGTTTTGTATTGTGAAATTTTCCATATCTGGATGCCTTTGCCTGTAGTTCTCTTTGATTATCTTTGGGGCTGTTTTTTTTTTTTTGTATTGATTTATTTGGCTTTCTCCTTTGCGTAAATATTGTTCCATATCAGATCTGTCTTTCTTTCTCATCTCCATATTTCTTTTTCATACCTTTCAAAAATTTCTAGACTTCATTCTTTATATTTTTGCACTTCCTCAGTCACTTCGTTTTCCAAATGGCCCAAGATTTCTTGGTCTATATAATGTTTTTCATAAATCTGTTATATTAATGAACACAAATTTGCATTTGAAGCTTTTGGCAGTTTTTCTTGTGCAAGTATTTTTCTTTCCTCTAATTTCTCTCAATATTTTATATATCTTCTGCCTAGAAATTCTGGGCATCTTCCATAATAGTAGCAATACATAATTTCTTTCTTATCCTCGATAATCCACTCTATCATCTTTATGACTCTTTTTTGGCCTATTAGTTTTTGTGATTTTTGTGGACTACTACTTCCTTCTAAAATGAGGGGGGGCATCCCTCCTAAACCTGGCTTAGCCGCATTGTAG
>NC_056732.1:1812589402-1812684402 GCF_019279795.1 Protopterus annectens
TGAGATGGTCAGTGTAGGGCATCTGTTAGGTCAGTAATCCTCTTTGAGAGGTACTTCTGTGGCCTTTCCAGCTGCTGCAGATGTCTTGTGAGGTACATGCCAAAAGGGGCGTTGTACTCTATAATGGGTCTAATGAGTGCCGAGTAGAGGGGAACAATGACCTCTTTTTTCCGGGATGAGAACCCTTTTGTGATGAGGTGTGCCACATAGAAGGATTTCCTGACTACTGTAGTGATGTGATTATCAGAGGAGAGACTACTGTCCATCTGGGTCCCAAGGTCTCTTATCACACATTCGGCATTAAGTAGACTGCTGTTTATGCGGTAGTTCATGGGTACAAAGTTTTTACCAAAGGGGATGACGATGAACTTTTTGGCATTGAACTTGAGGCCATGGCTCTGACACCAGGCATCTGTCTCAGTGAAGCCCTTCTGTAGGATGTCCACATCATTTGGGGACTTGACTATGGCTCCTAGTTTGCAGTCATCTGCAAACTTCATTAGCCAGAGGCCTTCTGTGTTAGCCTGTACTTCAGAGAAGTAGATACCAAACAGGAGAGGTCCCAGGACTGAACCCTGTGGTACTCCACTTGTCACTGGTTTGAAGTCGGATTTGAAGTCTGCAACTTTTACAGTGTGGGTTATGTCAGTGAGCCAGTTGGCAACCCATCTTGTGATGTAGAGATTTATACCTAGTTTCTTGAGCTTAGATATAATTCCAGAATGGGGGATGGTGTTGAAAGCCTTGGTGAGGTCAAGATAGCCTGTGTGAACCACCTTACCCTTGTTTATGGCTTTGGTAACTGCCTCAAAGAAGTTGATCAGGTTCAGAAGGTATGATCTGTCTTTCACAAACCCAGACTGGATGGGGCCAGAGTTTGGAGGTTACCAATGTCTTTGTTTATGAGTTCCATGCTGATACGTTCCATGGCCTTGTAGACTAGGCTCATCAGGCTAATAGGGCGATAGTTCCTAGGATCCCCCTTTGTGGAGTGGGATAACTGTTGCTGTGCACCATTCAGGGGGCACAAAGTCTGACATGAGACTATGATTGAACATGGTGCTTAGGTGGGGAGCCAGTTCGTTCTGAAGGTCGTGTAAAATGCAGCCTGGGATGTTGTCCGGTTCCATGGATGCTGTGTTTTTGGTTTTAGAGAGTGCAGCTTTTACCTGCATATATGTGATTACAGGGACTCTGCATTCATCCTGTATAGACATGGTCCCTTTAGGAGGTGAGAGTGGGTTAAAGTTAGCACTGAACCTATCTGCCAGGATGTTGGCAATATCAGTTGGGTCTGTAATTTTCGTGCCATTGTGCTGTAACTCAGAGCAGATCTGGGTGTTGCCACTGAGATTCCTGACATAGCTATAGAATGCTTTGTGGTTGCCCTTAGAATCAGTCATGGTTTTGTTTTTGTAGCTAGCTTTGGAGGATATTATAAGGGATCTCTTCTCCCCGGGCCTCCGCTGAAAATGGACCTACGTCCAGTCGGACACTCCCGGTCAACAAATTTAAATAAATAAATAAATCTCAGCTTCTTACTGAGGTTGACCAGGGAGCTCCTCCACTCATGGAATTTTGCTCTCTTTTGCAACAGTTTCTTCCTTCTGTTGTAGAGTTTGTTTATGGCAGGGGACCAACAGATTGTCTTCCTTTTTTTGGAGGATAGCATCTTGGTTCTGTTTGGGATAGCATGATCCCTGCACTTGTATAAATGCTTATAGAGTGCATCTATGTAGGATTCAGCAGTCACAACTGTATTGTTCATCTGCATGGGTGTCATGAAATTCGCCACTTATGCCTTAAGAAGCATGAAATTGGTTTTGGAGAATTTTTTTGCCGTAGTTTCCTTAATGGTGGGTGGGGGCAGGATGCGGATATCTAGGGTGATTAGCTTATGGTCGGATCTGACCAACGAGGAGTTGACTTCAGGTGTGGAACACCGGTCACTCATGTTGGTAATGACTAGGTCTAGGATATTGTTGCCCCTGGTGGGGGTGTGGATAAGCTGATCCAGGGCATTGGAATTTATGAATTCCAGAAAGCATTGAGTGAAGGAATTGGTAGAGGAGTAGTTCTCCCAATTAATGGTGGGGTAGTTGAAATCGCCCATTATTAGGGTGTTTGGCTGAACCCTAATATTTTCCAGTATATCAAGAAAAGATGAGTGGGAATTTTGGGGCATGGTGGTGGATCTGTAGCAAGCTGCAATGTGGATTGCAGTTTTACCCAGAGTTAGTTGCACTTGGATAACCTCAGATGCATTATGCTGTGCAACTAGCCTGGAGGTGTGGATATCCTTAATGAATATGGACACACCTCCGCCTTTGGTGTTCTGGTCCAGGTTAGATGGATGAAAAGTGTGGTATGAGTTATAGCCTGGTAATGCAGGGGTGCTCTCTAGAGCCTTGAACCAGGTCTCAGTCACTGCACAGCTATTGATGTTCTCCATTTTAAGGAGTGCCTCGAGTGAGTGCATTTTGAGATTTAGACTTCTAGCATTGAGTAGCATTAACCTCAGTTTTTGCTTGCCTGTTCCTGTTATGGTGGTGAATTTGTCATTTGAACCTTGCCTAAAAAAGGCACTAGAGCCTTAGCCAGTATCCAGAATCCCAGGGGTGACAGGTGCAGGCCATCTCTGGCAAAGCAAGAATGACACCAGAAGCTTAGCTAGTTGTTGCAGTCAATCATTTTGTCCTTGTACTGCGGTATCATTCTGGGCAATGGCAGGATGCTACTCAGGGCTAGGGTCATACCTGCCTAGGCTACAAGATCGGAGAGCTCTTCCATGTCTCTTT
This sequence comes from Protopterus annectens, assembly GCF_019279795.1. Classification (NCBI taxonomy): domain Eukaryota; kingdom Metazoa; phylum Chordata; order Ceratodontiformes; family Protopteridae; genus Protopterus; species Protopterus annectens. The sequence goes on from NC_056732.1 coordinate 1,812,592,201, forward strand.
TCATGTAGTCCAGGGAGGTACATCTCAGGCCATTCACACCAACATGGACAATGGCAGAGTCATATTTGTACTTGTTGTGGCTTGACCTGAGTGCATGGGTTATGTTGAGCATCCTGGTACCCGACAGGCAGCTGACAGTAACCTTCTCCTTGTTTAGCCTGGTGAGTGGGACATCAGTGTGTCTGACTATAGAGTCACCTATGACTAGTGTATTGGGTATGTTGGTTTGCCTTATGGTCTGTGGTTTATTGGCACACTGAGTCTGTGGGCTATGTGTCATTTGGGTTGTGTTGGGGGTAGAGGTTGCTTGCGTTTCTACTTTGGAGGTCTCTGTTGCTTGAGCAGATTATTATTGAGAGAATTTGCGAATGTTTTGTTTTTCTATGTGTGGATTTTGGTGGTGTATGTTTAGTGGGACTATGTGATGAATGTGGTGTGGTGCAAGTGTTTACCTTCTCCTCTTGACTGTCAAGTTCAGTCTTGGCTGGAGAGAGCTTTACCTCCAGTTTGGCTAGATAACTCCATCTCTCACAGGTTGTGGTGTTGGGTGGTAGGAGGAGAGGGTTGTCTGTGTACATGTGGCAATTGCTACATTGCCTCAAGATGCCCAGATTCATCAGATAGACAGGAGAGAACACTGGGAGCTGACGCTTAGACATGCCTGAATAAAAAACTACTTTCCTCTAGACAAGTGAGGAAAGTGAGTATAAGAGCTGTTTTTCTCTAAGCAAGTGAGGAAAGTAAGTACAAAAACTGCTTTCCTCTAAGTAAAGAGGACAGTTGAGTGCTGTAGTAATTTGTAGCTTATTTACTGCTAACAAGTTCTGAACAAGTGCTAAAACTAAGAATCTGTACCTGGATCTTGTGGTAGATAAGCTACCTAGTGCTAACCAGTACCACTGATAAGCTAGAATGCTTCCCTCCAGCACAGAAAGGCTTGGGGGCTCAGAAGCTTACAAACAGTCCTGGATACATCAAATCTGTATCTGGACTAGACTAGTTACAGGAAAGGTGTGAAACAAGCACAAATGCAGGCTTTTAAACCAGGAGGTTGAAAGAGATGGAAAAACTGCCCAAACGGCCAATAAACTACAATTTCTGGGCCAGAAACTATTCTTGTGTTAGATAGGCTACCTAGTGCTTACCACTTCCACTGATAAGCTAGAAGGCTTCCCTCCAACACAGAAAGGCTTGGGGGGTTCAGAAGCTTACAAGCAGTCCTGGATACAGCAAATCTGTATCTGGACTAGACTAGTTACAGGAAAGATAGGAAACGAGCGCAAACGCGGGCTTTTAAACCAGAAGGTTGAAAGGTTCATAGGTTCATAGGTTCATACTAGGCTATCTGCCCTAGGGCATTTATAAGCCTAGCCAGAATGTGTTTGGCTTTTGCCACCCATTTTAAATTTATTTTGCTATGCCCTTTTTTGAGGTTAGTATACTGTGCCTCTGTCTAACAGTGACACAGAAGTGATACCCGGGGTAAACCTACGATCTCCCATCCACTCATCAAGATTCCTCTTGAAGAGAGTCAATGAGGGACTCTGCCTAACCTGGACTGGGATTTTATTCCAGAGTGAAGGGAGCCTCTGGGTTATGAATCTGTCCCTCCAGCATGTCCTATTTATTTCAGTGCTGAGGTTCAAGTCTCTCGAGCATAGCTCGATGGGATTTGGATTTTCTGAGGTGCAGCATGTCCATTAATTTTGGGTTGGACATGGCTTTATACGTCAGGCACAGATCGCCTCTGAACAGGCAGTATGCCACTGAGTAGAGCTGGAGTTTCTTTAACCGAGCAGCATATGGCATCTGTTTGAGCCCTTTGATCCTCTTGGTGAGGTACTTTTGGGGTCTTTCCAGTTGCTGCAGGTGTCTGGTAAGGTACATCCCAAAAGGGGCATTGTACTCAATTATGGGCCTGATGAGGGATGAGTAAAGAGGCACGATGACCTCCCCTGATCTAGATGTGAATCCCTTCATGATTAGGTGGGCTTTATAAAATGTTTTTCTAACCACTTTGGCCACGTGGTTGTCAAATGGGAGATTGCTATCAACTTGGGTCCCCAGGTCCCTAATTACTTCTTCTGTACTTAATGGATTACTACCTATGTGGTAATTTGTGGGCACTTTGTTTTTGCCAAAGGGGAAGACTATACATTTTTTGGCATTTAGCTTGAGGCCATGGCTCTGGCACCAGTTGTCTGTTTCTATGAGGCCCTTTTGGAGGATGCTTGTGTCGGCTGGAGAGTCGATTATGGCACCCAGTTTGCAGTCATCTGCGAACTTGGTCAGCCACAGTCCTTCCATGTTGGCCTGTACCTCCGAGAAATATATACCAAACAAGAGAGGTCCCAGGACTGAGCCTTGTGGGACACCACTTGTAACTGGTTTGGAGTCTGACATGGCTCCAGCAATTCTAACCATGTGGGTTCTGTCCTTGAGCCAGTTTGCAATCCATCTAGTGACATAGGGGTTTATATTTAAGCTGGTGAGCTTATCTATAATGCCCGAGTGGGGTATTGTATCGAAGGCTTTTGCGAGGTCCAGGTAGGCTGTGTGGACCACCTTCCCCTCGTCAATGGCCTTGGTGACTGTTTCAAAGAAATCAACCAGGTTTAAGAGGCAGGATCTGCCCTTAACAAAGCCGAACTGGGTAGGATCCAGTGTTTGTAGGTCCCCAATATCTTTATTTATGAGGTCCATGATGATCCTTTCCATAGCTTTGCAGACCAAGCTAGTCAAGCTTATGGGGTAATAGTTTCCAGGATCCATTGAGGCACCACCTTTATGGAGAGGGACCACTGTTGCTGTACGCCACTCTTTGGGCACATATCCTGTAGTAAGGCTGAGATTGAACAGTAGTTTTATGTTTCGGTTTAGCTCTTCTTGGAGTTCATGTAGGACGCAGCCCGGGACACCATCTGGTCCCATTGATGCTGTGTTTTTTGCTTTGGAGAGGGCAGCTCTTACCTGAGCATCTGAGATGTCAGGGGGGCAGCACTCTGCTGGGATAGATATTTGCCCTTTTGGTGGGGAGCGGGGGGAGAAGTTTGTGCTGAACCTGTCAGCTAGGATGTTGGCAATGTCTGTGGGTTCGGTGTATTTTTTGTCATTTTGGACTAATTCTGAGCATATCTGGGAATTCCCACCCAGGTTCCTAACATAACTAAAGAAAGCCTTGTGATTATCCTTAGTGTCCTGTGCAATTTTTCATTTGAAGCTGGCCTTAGACAATTTTATGTGTGCCCGTAGTTTTTTGCTAATACTGATCAGTGATGCCTTCCCTTTTTGGGATTTTGCTCTATCATTTAGTAGCTTCCTCCTTCTATTGTATAGTTTGTTTATGGCTGGGGTCCACCAGACAGGATGTCTGCCTTTGGAGGATTGGGTCTTGGTTTTATTTGGGATTGCATGATCCATGCATTCCTAAAGGTGTTTATAGAATGCGTTTATAAAGGATTCTGCTGTCTGGGCCGTATTTTCCACAGGCCCGGGGGCTTTGAAGGATACCACCTCAGTTTTGAGGAGTGTGAAATTTGCTTTAGAGAAGTTTTTCACTGTGGTTTTCTGGGCAGGGGTGGGGTCGGGATGTGAATATCCAGTGAGATTAGTTTATGGTCTGATCTTACCAGTGAGGGATACAGTTCTGGTCTGGAGCATAGAGTCCCCATGTTGGTGATGATCAGGTCCAGTATGTTTTCCCTCTTGTGGGAGTGGTAACAAGTTGTTCCATAGCATTTGAGTTTATAAATTCTAGGAACCTTTGGGCTAGGGTGTTGGAGCTAGAGTAATGCTCCCAGTCTATGTTTGGGTAGTTGAAGTTCCAACATAATGGTGTTTGGAGAGACCTTCATATTTTCCAGTGTTTTCAGGAAGGCTGAGTGGGGTTCCTGGGTTTGGGAGGGTAGTCTGTAGCAGGCTATAAACTGGAAGGCAGTTTACCCACTGTTAGTTGTACATGGATAGTCTCTGATGCTTCGTGCTATGCCACCAACCTGGAGGTGTGGGTATCTTTGACAAATATTGATACTCCCTCCTTTTATGGTTCGGTCCAAGTTTTGGGGCCGAAAAGCATGGTATGAGGTATAACCTGGTAGTGCTGGGTGCTCTCGGGAGCCCTGAACCAGGTTTCTGTTACTGCACAGATATCGATGTTCTCCATGCTAAGGAGAGTTTCGTGCATCTTGAGGTTTAGACTTCTGGCGTTGAGCAGCATTACTCTTAGTTTCTTATCCCTTGTGATACCTATGGAGGTGGGTTTGTCTTTTGAGCCTTGCCTAAAAAAGGCACTATGGGGGTAGCAAGAGCATTTGCCAATATCCGAAAGCCCAGGGGTGACAGGTGCAAGCCGTCCCTAGTGAAGCATCGTGGCTTGTCGAGCATATCATCCCAAGCTGACAGGCATTGGATCCCCTTTGAATGACACCAGTACTTAAGCCAATTGTTGAAATTGATCATCTTGTCTTCATATCGTGGCATCATTCTTGGTTAGGGTAAGATGCTACTCAAGGTCAGGGTCATACCGGCCTGGGCTACATGCTCAGAGAGCTCCTTTATGTCTCTTTTCATGTAGTCCAGGGAGGTACGTCTCAGGTCATTCACACCAGCATGGACAATGACTGAGTCATATTTGTACTTGCCTTGGAGTGACCTGAGTGCTTGTGTTATGTGGCGGATCCTAGCGCCCAGGCTGCTCACCGTGACCTCTCCTTGTTCAGCCTGGTGAGCAGGACGTCAGTGTGCCTGACGATAAAGTCACCTATTACAAGTGTATCAGGTGTGTTGTTTAGTCTTAACGGCTGTGAATGTTTGGCACACTGGCTTTGTGAGATATGTGTTGCACGTGTTTTGCTTTGGGGTAGTGGCTGCTTGGGTGTCTGCTTTGGAGGTCTCTGCTGCTTCAGATCTTTATTTAGAGCCTCAGTATGTTTTGTGTGATTATGTGTTTGGTTTGCTGTCGTGGTAGGTCTATGTGAGACTGGAATTGTAGTGAGTGTGGTTTCCTTCTCCTCCTGACTGGTTATGCCAGTACTGAGTTGAGAGAGCTTAGCCTCCAGTTTGGCTATATGGTTGCATCTCTCACATGTGTTGGAATTTGTTGGGCCACCCATTTTAAATTTATTTGCTATGCCCTTTTTGAGGTTAGTATACTGTGCCTCTGTCTAACAGTGACACAGAAGTGATACCTCCCATCCACTCATCAAGATTCCTCTTGAAGAGAGTCAATGAGGACTCTGCCTAACCTGGACTGGGATTTTATTCCAGAGTGAAGGGAGCCTCTGGGTTATGAATCTGTCCCTCCAGCATGTCCTATTTATTTCAGTGCTGAGGTTCAAGTCTCATGGGATTGGATTTTCTGAGGTGCAGCATGTCCATTAATTTTGGGTTGGACATGGCTTTATAAATCAGGCACAGATCGCCTCTGAACAGGCAGTATGCCACTGGAGTAGAGCTGGAGTTTCTTTAACCGAGCAGCATATGGCATCTGTTTGAGCCCTTTGATCCTCTTGGTGAGGTACTTTTGGGGTCTTTCCAGTTGCTGCAGGTGTCTGGTGGTACATCCCAAAGGGCATTGTACTCAATTATGGGCCTGATGAGGGATGAGTAAAGAGGCACGATGACCTCCCTGATCTAGATGTGAATCCCTTCATGATTAGGTGGGCTTTATAAAATGTTTTTCTAACCACTTTGGCCACGTGGTTTGTCAAATGGGAGATTGCTATCAACTTGGGTCCCCAGGTCCCTAATTACTTCTTCTGTACTTAATGGATTACTACCTATGTGGTAATTTGTGGGCACTTTGTTTTGCCAAAGGGGAAGACTATACATTTTGGCGTTTAGCTCGAGGCCATGGCTCTGGCACCAGTTGTCTGTTTCTATGAGGCCCTTTGGAGGATGCTTGTGTCGGCTGGAGAGTCGATTATGGCACCCAGTATGCAGTCATCTGCGAACTTGGTCAGCCACAGTCCTTCCATGTTGGCCTGTACCTCCGAGAAATATATACCAAACAAGAGAGGTCCCAGGACTGAGCCTTGTGGGACGCCACTTGTAACTGGTTTGGAGTGTGACATGGCTCCAGCAATTCTAACCGTGTGGGTTCTGTCCTTGAGCCAGTTTGCAATCCATCTAGTGACATAGGGGTTTATATTTAAGCTGGTGAGCTTATCTATAATGCCGAGTGGGGTATTGAAGCTTGGGTCCAGGTAGGCTGTGTGGACCACCTTCCCTCGTCAATGGCCTTGGTGACTGTTTCAAAGAAATCAACCAGGTTTAGAGGCAGGATCTGCCCTTAACAAAGCCGAACTGGGTAGGATCCAGTGTTTGTAGGTCCCCAATATCTTTATTTATGAGGTCCATGATGATCCTTTCCATAGCTTTGCAGACCAAGCTAGTCAAGCTTATGGGGTAATAGTTTCCAGGATCCATTGAGGCACCACCTTTATGGAGAGGGACCACTGTTGCTGCACGCCACTCTTTGGGCACATATCCTGTAGTAAGGCTGAGATTGAACAGTAGTTTTATGTTTCTTCTTGGAGTTCATGTAGGGCAGCCAGGACACCATCTGGTCCCATTGATGCTGTGTTTTTGCTGGAGAGGGCAGCTCTTACCTGAGCATCTGAGATGTCAGGGGGCAGCACTCTGCTGGGATAGATATTTGCCCTTTTGGTGGGAAGGGGGGGAGAAGTTTGTGCTGAACCTGTCAGCTAGGATGTTGGCAATGTCTGTGGGTTCGTGTATTTTTGTCATTTTGGACTAATTCTGAGCATATCTGGGAATTCCCACCCAGGTTCCTAACATAACTAAAGAAAGCCTTGTGATTATCCTTAGTGTCCTGTGCAATTTTTCATTTGAAGCTGGCCTTAGACAATTTTATGTGTGCCCGTAGTTTTTTGCTAATACTGATCAGTGATGCCTTCCCTTTTTGGGATTTTTGCTCATTTAGTAGCTTCCTCCTTCTATTGTATAGTTTGTTTATGGCTGGGGTCCACCAGACAGGATGTCTGCCTTTGGAGGATTGGGTCTTGGTTTTATTTGGGATTGCATGATCCATGCATTCCTAAAGGTGTTTATAGAATGCGTTTATAAAGGATTCTGCTGTCTGGGCCGTATTTTCCACAGGCCCGGGGGCTTTGAAGGATACCACCTCAGTTTTGAGGAGTGTGAAATTTGCTTTAGAGAAGTTTTTCACTGTGGTTTTCTGGGCAGGGGGTGGGGTCGGGATGTGAATATCCAGTGAGATTAGTTTATGGTCTGATCTTACCAGTGAGGGATACAGTTCTGGTCTGGAGCATAGAGTCCCCATGTTGGTGATGATCAGGTCCAGTATGTTTTCCCCTCTTGTGGGAGTGGTAACAAGTTGTTCCATAGCATTTGAGTTTATAAATTCTAGGAACCTTTGGGCTAGGGTGTTGGAGCTAGAGTAATGCTCCCAGTCTATGTTTGGGTAGTTGAAGCATAATGGTGTTTGGAGAGACCTTCATATTTTCCAGTGTTCTCAGGAAGGCCGAGTGGGGTTCCTGGGTTTGGGAGGAGTAGTCTGTAGCAGGCTATAAACTGGAAGGCAGTTTTACCCACTGTTAGTTGCACATGGATAGTCTCTGATGCTTCGCTTTGCCACCAACCTGGAGGTGTGGGTATCTTTGATGAATGTCGATACTCCCCTCCTTTTGTGGTTCGGTCCAAGTTTTGGGGCGAAAAGCATGGTATGAGGTATAACCTGGTAGTGCTGGGGTGCTCAGCCCTGAACCAGGTTTTGTTACTGCACAGATATCGATGTTCTCCATGCTAAGGAGAGTTTTGAGTCGTGCATCTTGAGGTTTAGACTTCTGGCGTTGAGCAGCATTACTCTTAGTTTCTTATCCTTGTGATACCTATGGAGGTGGGTTTGTCTTTTGAGCCTTGCCTAAAAAGGCACTATGGGTAGCAAGAGCATTTGCCAATATCCAGCCCAGGGTGACAGGTGCAAGCCGTCCCTAGTGAAGCATCGTGGCTTGTCGAGCATATCATCCCAAGCTGACAGGCATTGGATCCCCTTTGAATGACACCAGTACTTAAGCCAATTGTTGAAATTGATCATCTTGTCTTCATACTGTGGTATCATTCTTGGTGAGGGTAAGATGCTACTCAAGGTCCCTGGGCTACATGCTCAGAGCCTTTATGTCTCTTTTCATGTAGTCCAGGAGGTGCCTCAGGTCATTCACACCAGCATGGACAATGACCGAGTCATATTTGTACTTGCCTGAGTGCTTGTGTTATGTGGCAGATCCAAGCGCCCAACAGGCTGCTCACTGTGACCCTCTCCTTGTTCAGCCTTGTGAGCGGGACGTCAGTGTGCCTGACGATAGAGTCACCTATTACAAGTGTATCAGGTGTGTTGTTTAGTCTTAACGGCTGTGAATGTTTGGCACACTGGCTTTGTGAGATATGTGTTGCACGTGTTTTGCTTTGGGGTAGTGGCTGCTTGGGTGTCTGCTTTGGAGGTCTCTGCTGCTTCGGCAGATCTTTATTTAGAGCCTCAGTATGTTTTGTGTGATTATGTGTTTGGTTTGCTGTCGTGGTAGGTCTATGTGAGACTGGAATTGTAGTGAGTGTGGTTTCCTTCTCCTCCTGACTGGTTATGCCAGTACTGAGTTGAGAGAGCTTAGCCTCCAGTTTGGCTATATGGTTGCATCTCTCACATGTGTTGGAATTTGTTGGGAGGAGGAGAGGGTTGTCTGTGCACATGAGGCAGTTGTAACATTGCCTCAAGATTCCCAGATTCACCAGCTGGACCGGAGAGGAGATTGACAACTGACCTTTGGACATGCTAGAATAATATTGGGAATTCCTTAATAATTGAAAACCAGGGCCAGTGGGAGTGAGGGTGTAGTGCTTTTAATTTTTAGTGCTGACTTATATAATTGCTTTAGTGAGCAAGTGCCAGGTAACTTAAGTTCAATGTTTTACAGGTAACTTAAATGCAAAAACGACAAACAGTAACTTTCTTTCAAGTGAAACAAGGAAATAAGTACAGTAAGCAATGCAGATATCACTAGTAATCCACAGAAGCACTGAGAAGCCGCGTATTAGGTGGAATTAGCATTCCAGGGAAATAACAAGCAAACAAACAACAAGCATATAAACAAAGCTAGATTCAGCAGGCCTGGATCTAGTCTATGCTACAGCAAACAAGGTGTACCAATTTCAGGTATGGAAAAACTGCCCAAATGGCCAATGAACTACAATTTCTGGGCCAGAAACCACATAATGCCAATCTTTCACCTACATACCTTATTGCTTCCCTCACAAATGTAGAAAACATTTTCCATATGTGTAGGCAACCACTTAAAAAAAAAATCTACCTCTAAAAAAAATAATTGACTAGCTTAGGGTAAGGCACAGAAAGAGGACTGGAATGGGGCAGGGGAGCGAAAGGGCAACTGCCTGTGTGCATACTGTTGGGAAGGTATAATTAGCTGATCTCAGTTGCATTTGCTGCCAAACCTAAACCCTGAAGTACTCCCTGTGTGGTCTAAATTGTAGAAAACTGTTTGCTGAATTGTGGCAGTTTACTACAGTTTAACAGTAAAAAAAAGTGTGTGTGTGTGTGTGTGTGTGTGTGTGTGTGTGTGTGTGTGTGTGTGTGTGTGTGTGTGTGTGTGTGTGTATGTCCATGCATTCAGGCTATATACTGTAACAACTGTTTGCTACAGTCTAAAAAACATATATATATATATATATATATATATATATATATATATATTTTTTTTTTTACTTTAAACCTTCAGCTCCATAGCACTATATACAGGCAGTGCAGAAATTGTAGCAACTTTTTAACAACAGTTTGCTGCAGTGTAAAATAGGACTTTTTTTAATGAAATATGTTGAAGGAGGGTTGGGGCAGGTAACAGAAACAGGACTGGAATGGGGCAGGGGCATACCTCTCAACCTCTTAGTGCAAGAAATCTGGACAAACCCTGACAAAACAGGGAAACAAAGGCCCAAAAATAGGGACAGATTTTAAATATTGCTCTTATAAACTTAGAAAGTTGCTAGAGTAACAGGTTTGTGTTAACATACATTTTCTGAAAGATTTGAAGTCTGAAACTCAAATGTGTGTCATTATTTAGTGACTTCAATCTTTTAATCATCTCAGTGATTTGTCAGAAAACCAACAAAGGTTATGAAGAATAGTCAAAAAATATGAGGTAAAAATCTGGACATTCTGTGAAAATCTGGACAGTTGAGAGGTATGGGCAAGGGGGGTAGGGGTGAGTTGTACTGTGCATATGGCCACCTAGTTTGTGTGCCAGTAGAATGAACATTGTTTTTTTTGGGGGGGGGCATAGATATCAACTGACTTATTATAGCCTAGTGCTTTGTTTCACTTGAAAAGCTGAGGGAGTAGTTGAATAAACTATACTTCTGCAAACAACACAAAGAAAAAATCCCAGAAACATTTAAACTATATCATTGTGTTCTCCTGATTCTCCGATGCCCGATATTAGTCCCTCAGAACAGATATGCGTTTCAGCTTATTTTCAAACTGTTTTTAAAACCACCTTTTTTTACCTTGAGCTTCCAGTATTTATATTGCTCCACTCGATTACATCTTTATGCTCCAAAACAGCTTCAAAACACGATGTTCTCCCTGCAGATTAATCTAGGGAAGACTGCAGGCTTAAATGTTCCCATGTGGATTATATAGGCTACAGCCTTTTGACCCAGTCATCTCTCACCCATTCTGTATTACTGATACTGATATGTGGGTCTATGTTAAATCATTGATTGCTTAAAAAAGCGAACAATGATTTATCCACCCCATGTAAGCAAAAGCTTACAGTCTCAAACGCTTAGAACAGCGATTTTTGTCCAAGGGAAAAAAAAATTGCTGGTCCACAAAACAAAAAAAGTTTCAAACATTACATAAAGTGGGGGGCTTCACCCCCACACACCCTCTACTTAAATATACCAACTCCGAGATCGCACTACAGTGATGAAAATGGTAAAATTGTGAAAGAGCCAAGTGATTTCTTTCCCAGGGAAAGAATTCGCTCATATGCCATTTCGCTATTTTGCCTTTTCGTGCTTTCAAGTTTGATCAAAATGCATTTGAAAGAATGCGTCTTCCATCATTTAATAGGAACCCTGATATGTCTATCATACTGTCATTGTTATTTTTTTATATGTATGTTAAATAAAAAGCATCATACTAATTCTACCATGGTGCTGCAGCGGTTAGCATTGTCACCTCACTGCAAGAGGTTTTCTGGTTCGATTCTTGGTTGGATTGCCTTCTGTGCGGCATCTGCATGTCCTCCCTATGATCAAGTGAGTTTTAAAGACATGCAGGTAGGTGTGTTTGTGTGTGTGTGTGTGTGTGTGTGTGTGTGTGTGTGTGTGTGTGTGTGTGTGTGTGTGTGTGTGTGAGAGATTGATTGGCTGTTAGTTTCCTAGTCCTCTACTGGGCAAGATCTTGATTTGAGTTATGACACTGGCTGTCTATCCAATTGGTCTATTCTCAGATTTACACAACCTGATTGGTTGTTTGCATTCTATGTTATAGTCATTCAGACTAATCCGATTTTTTTACTATTGTTCATTATGGGCTACAATTATGTTATTTTATTGGTCCTTAGGCTGGTATTAGCCTGATGATTGGTCTGTGAACGTTTTCCAAACCTGTTACTTTTCACGATTATTTTTATTTATTATTTGATGATTTAGATATTATTATAGGCAATATAAAGCTATTTATTCATTCTATATATGTTTTAGACATATTTTTTAAGTAATAATGATAAGTCTTTAGTTGAACAACTTTATCTGTAAGTTTAATACTATAGGTTAAATGACCACTTTTAATTGTCTAAGCATTCCATTCTAGCACTTTTATTGGTTAGATTTTTAATATGTTGTTATTGGTTGATAATTACAACAGATAAATGTGACTGGATAGTATTTATATAAATACTTCTTGCTTGTTCAGACATTTTTTGAATCTGAAGAAGGGTGGAAGCTACCTGAAAACGCTCATTATGACTACAGCCATGGTGATTTCACTGGTATACTTTGAGACTCATGTATATATATATATATATATATATATATATATATATATATATATATATATATATATATATATATATGTATGTGTGTGTGTGTGTATGTATGTATGTGTATATATATATATATATATATATATATATATATATATATATATATATATATGTGTGTGTGTGTATATATATGGTTCCCCTTCATATGATCGAATTTAGAGAAACTCGAAAGTCATAAACTCGAAACCAGAATCTCGAATTTAGAGAAACTTGAACATATGAAAAAAATAACACCTTTCAAATGTTTTTGCAAGGGTTCTTTTCCCTGCACCCCCCCACACCCCCCTACTTAAATATACCTACTCGGAGATCACACTATAGTGAAGGAAAGGGAAATCTCCCATTCTGCGCTATACACATAAGCGCAAAACAGAAGATTTTCCATTCCTCCGCTATAGTGCAGTCACAGAACATTCACATTTAAACTGCCAATGTACGGGGGGACCTGGCCCCCTGCAATAAGGTAAGTTAACTTTTTTATTTTTTTAAACCTAAGGCTTCCATTCACAATTTCGAGTGAATGGAAGTTTGTTGAGATTCTGGTCTCGAGATTATGAATTTTAAGCTTCCATCTGTTTGATCTTGTGAAGGGGAACTGTGTGTGTGTATATATATATATATATATATATATATATATATATATATATATATATATACTATATACAGTGCACATATATATTTTTTATTTATTTATTTTATTTTACATTTGTTGACCGGGATAGTCCGACTGGATGCATGTCCATTTTCAGCGGAGGTCAGGGAAGAAAAGCTCCAAGGGTAAGCAGATACAGCATTACATATTACAAACAGACTATTTACAGAGATTACATAAGTAAGCAAGTTAAACAAGTTCCACAGGTTACAGTTAATCCTGAGCACAAGTCAGGATTAAATTAAATTACACAGTAAACTGGTTAACAGATTTTTACACATTCTAGAGAGAGTTAGCTAGGCTTGATACATTGACATAGCCAGTTAAGTGACAAATGTTGTTTGAGTTTAGTTTTAAATTGACCTAAGGTGGAAAGTAAGGTAATATCAGCTGGAAGAGAGTTCCAGGATTTACTTACAGAGTTTGCAAAGAGAGAATCACCGGCTGTGTTATTAATTTTGCTAGTCTGAATTACCAGTTTGTTAGAGGATCGAAGCAGTCTAGGATTGTTATAGGGGGTGATAATATTTTTAAGTGCAGGAGCATTGTCCGGATTATAGAGGATTTTATAGGCCATAATCAGTTGGCTATACTGGATTAGGCTGGGTAGTTCAAGCCACCCAAGCTGATTTAGATTGATGCAATGATGTGTCCTAAAAGGCAGCCCAGTGGCAAACCTGGCAATGTGGTTGTAGCAAATTGAGAGTTTAAGGACAGTCTTGTTCAAATTCGAGAGTAGAGGGGATGCATACAGAAGGGTTGAAAGAAGGTAAGAGCGCGCTATGGCAATTTTAGCTGGAGGGCTTAGGAAGGTTTTTATTCTGTAAAGTGACCCTAGTTTTTTATCGATGGTTTTGATAGTATGTATATATATATATATATATATATATATATATATATATATATATATATATATATATATATTGTGAATTGCTACTCAGTGTAAATTCACTGATAGGACAAACGCACACACCCCATACATCAATATATATATATATATATATATATATATATATATATATATATATATATATATATGTATGGTTCCACTTGAAAACATCTAAAACCCATAATATCTAAATTCATACCATCTAAACCATAACATCTAAAACCCAAAACATCTAAAACACATGATATCAAATTTCATAACATCTAAAATGTGCATCATAACATTGAACACTATAAATCACATGAAAATAACATCCCCTCTACATATAAAGACACCAAAGTAACAAACACACGATTTATTACGTTTCTGCAGGGGGCAACCCCCCTGCACCCAACCATATGAGGGGATCTGCCCCCCATAAATTAAATATAGCAACTCCGAGATTGCACTACAGTGGGAAACAGTTAATTTCCTAACCCCACTGTATCACGATCACCATAAAGAATGTACACATAATGTCTATATCACTTACCTGTATAGCCTAAAAACCCATACATTGTGGCAAAATAAACAGTATATAAATAGTATAAATTCCTACACTATATAAATAATAACTATAGAAATAAAAACTACAACATATTATAGTGATACCACAAGATAAACAGAATAAACTATAACATTTGCACGTTTGATAATACACTATTACATATTATACATTTTAGATCTTATGACATTCGATATTATGAGTTTTAGGTGTTATGAGTTTTAGATGTTATGAATTTTAGATGTTATGGTTTCGATGTTATGAATTTAGATGTTATGGGTTTTGGATGTTTTCAAGTGTAACCGTATATATATATATATATATATATATATATATATATATATATATATATATATATATATATATATATATATATATATATATATACATACGTACATATGCATGGTTGCTGATTTGCTTTAAGAATTCAGTTATGAAATATACTGTTATATTCATTAATTTCTGGTAGTGATGTTACAGTAGCCACTCTGTTTTGGAGGTGGAATCATTGGAAGATAATCGGGTAGGTGTTTCTAAAGTAACACATAATATAGTAAAAAGTTTATAACGGTGAGCAAACCAAGACTCCAAAAAACAAACAAGTGTAGAACAATTAAGTTCTTTCTTTCTGGAAAACGTTTATTTACCAGACCACGATCCACTCAGCAAATTAGATAAGTAAACACAATCAATCGTAAAACATAAACGCTATTGAGCCCTTGCGTTTTCGTCTGCTGCATTGAGACTTCATCAGATGAATACTTTGTTACCATAATATAGTAAATGACATTCAATTATATAACTTTCATAACAGTGCAGTAGGAACAA
Source organism: Protopterus annectens (assembly GCF_019279795.1). Taxonomy (NCBI): domain Eukaryota; kingdom Metazoa; phylum Chordata; order Ceratodontiformes; family Protopteridae; genus Protopterus; species Protopterus annectens. Next base: position 1,812,607,212 of record NC_056732.1, read on the forward strand.
AAATGTATTGGTGAAAGCTGAATAGATCTATACAGGTATCATTTAAACTGCGGTGATATTCTAATTTTCTGAAGTTTCTTAGCTTGTTTCTGAAAGTGTTCTGAATCATTACTAATGTGAAAAATAGGTATTCATGGACATTGGGATAGCTATAGAAAACATCATAGGAAACATCAAATAGAAAGGGAAACCTTAAAAGGTAAACATTAGGAGATCCTGAATAGTCTACAGGTTGTTAGAAAGTTAAACAAGACAATAATGTAACATCAGACATTAGGTGGGGTGAGAACACTAGGCCCAAGTGTCAAGTATACTCCAGTCAGACAAAGCAGACTAGGAAGAGGTAACCAAAAGGGCAAGGTCCGAAACAGATAACTTGGAGCCAAAACTGGATGTCAGGGAGATGAAAGGCAGGAAGCAGTGACTAGCAGCAGTCTGGGTCAAACCAGCAATAGAGAACAGTAGCTGTAGGGGACTTGGACCGACAGGATGAGTATTGCTGGGCAGGGAAATATCTGTGAATATTAATTCTTCCTATTTGCAACTTTGAGGAAAGAAAGATATTATGAACAAGGATCTTTATGATGGTATCAGTTAAGTATTCGGCCTTGCAACCTGATGTAGTTCCTTTGTGGGACATACTGAGTCTCTTTGCAGAAGCTGGTAGAGTGCCTCCAAAGCCCTTTTCTTTGCTATTGCATCTCCTTTCTTATCTTCTTTGTTAGGCAACCTATATTCCTTCCTAGCCTGTTTGGTCTTTTATATCTCCCACTTTTTTCTGCACTCTGTGTTTCTTTTTGCAGAGATCCTGGACTGCTGCATTCCACCACATGCTTTCTTCATGTAACTTATTAACATACATGGCCAGGACACATATCAATTATATAGTTCCCCACATGTGCTATTTTGAGGTGCTGCTATTCTTCAAGTACACTTATTTCCACTTCTTCATGAAGTGCTGGAGCCTTGAGTAATTCCTTGAACTGTTGTGCTTTATCTCCAGTCAACTTCCTGGTCTTCAACCTGGTCTCTGTTGACCTTAGAGCCCTCTCTGCCCACTACATGCTGCTGATTGTGGCAACCAGTGGTTTACACTGTGGGACAACAGTTTCACTGAGGATGACTTTGCAATCATTAATTATACCCTAGTATCCTTTCCTCACTAAGGGAAGTCTACCCGAGTGGCATATTGGCCACTCTTGCATGTGCACTTGTGACTGTCTCTCTTTCTGAACCATGTGTTGACTATCAAGCCATTTGCCAGACAGAAGTCTAGAATGGCCTCTCCCTTATTCCTGTTGCCCCACCCATGTGGAGACAGGCAATTCTCATATCCTGTTCTGTCTGTCATGATATGTGCATTCAAATCACCCATTATCAACATTGATTCATGCTGTCTGGCTTTATCTAGTGGTCCTGCAAATGTTGTCTGAATGCACTCTTTTCCTCAGTATCACAACCCTGCTGTGGGGGCATAGGCTGAGATTATAAATACTGCCCCATCATTACACTGGAATCTGATTGGCATGAGTCTATAACTATTTCTGATGATATCCCTCACACCTTCTGACACCTTTCTCTCACCACAATTCCCACACCATTTCTTGCTGGTCCTCCACCTGAGTAGTAGACTCTGGATCTTAAGGTAAGTGGCTTGGCTGCACTGCCCTTCCATCTTGTCTCCTAGATGCATAAGATCCCCACCCTCTTACCATCATGTCATCCATTTCCAAGCTGCGCCCTGTCAGTGAACCTCCACTGAGTAGCAATTCACAGTTCATGTTTTGGCAGGTTCATTGGTTATGCATCCAGCTGTTGCTCAACAGAGCTACTGAAGTAAATCCAGGCCGGGTAGCTATACACTGGCCAGTCAGTTGCTTATTGATCTATGGCTGCTGAGCTTTATGACAGGCACAAAGCCAATAGTGGGCACATACACGCTTTGGGGATTGCATTCAAACTTTACCATAATCTATGTTTTTGGTAGTGGATGAAAAGTAATAAAAGTAAGCAGTAGAATTCATATTTAACACCTTATTATCTTTGTTTCTGCAAAAACTAGGAAGCATGGTAATATCATAAAAGGAAGAAATTTCTTGAAAATATATACTGGGGGTTGTTGGAAATGTGCAGTGAGTACTATACACATGACCAAGGGTGAAAAATGAATGATCAAGGTGCTGTTTACTGTGCTGGAACTGAAGTCTTCTTAAGACACTAGGTTTTGCTGGCTGGATTCTGCTGAAATCAAAGTCTAGTTATAATTGCATTCACAGTCTGTTTCCAACAGAAACTTGCAAAATGTACACTAATGAAAAGATATTTTTGCAGCACCAAGATCTGTCACTTTAAGAGCAGTAACTAATAAATAACTTTTTATAACAAATCACATGAACTACTGTTTGCAGTTTTAACTATACCATATTACTTTTTACTTCTTGTTCAGAATAAATGATGTGAGAAGTGTAACATACACAAATACCTCAGAACAAATGTGTTCCTACACAAATACCTCTAACAGTGTTATTTGCTACAGTCTCTTTATAGTGTTTTTACATCCTGTTTTTCTCTTTGGCATTTTTTTTTGGTCTTTGTATGAAAACATCTGTTTGTTGGTGTTTGCAGAAAAATATGTTTTCATCCTGTAGAGAAACAATACTGATATTGTCTTTTAAGGAAACATCTTTGTGGGAAACTTGTACAACTGCTGACTTGATAAAGGCATGTCCATTCAAACTTCCTTGGTTAACAGTGTCATATGATAGAAACACATACAGATTTTTTTCTTGTTGTCAATTATTTTAAGGAAGCAGGTTAGCTTTCTTGCTGACAATGTGAATGCATACATTCTTGCTGATTCAGTAGGAAAACATGTCCATTAAGCAAATTCCTTATTTTCCAGGCCACAGTCATTTAGTATGGATGCTAATCACATATTGCTAAACTCTATTTCTACATTTAAGCAAGCTTTATTTTATACCTTATTTATGTTGCATATTTGTAGCAGAATTACTTTCAACCTTAATACCTTGTTGAGCATACTCTAACAAAGGGTAATATCATTTCTGCCTAACAGTCTTTGGCCAATTGTCAGTAGTAGTTATAGATCCTGATGCAAGGTTGTTATGCATGAATTAATGGTCCTACAGTGGTATTGAAGAAGAAAGGGGTTCCCATTGGTGCTTCTTACATTGCTAGATATGCATTACAGGTGATCAGTATGCCAAAATACACAGCAGTGGCTTCACTTCTTCTAACATGTTCTGGATAAGGCATGTATGACTGTCTGTGTATTCTTCATCTGGGAAGATGAATTTCTGACTATGTGTGCATACCTGGTGGATTACATTGTGTTTTAAACTGTATCTGGAATGATACTGATACATGGTCTGATATAGACAGCAGATTATTTTGATGGCTGTACTTTAGTATATTTCACAGTTGTATATAAATGCCACAATATGGTGTGAGGAATAGTCAGTGTCACCCATAATGTCTGCCATCCATTTGGTGATGTGCCTTTTTTGATGTGACTTTCTTAAACAGTCTGAATGGTATACTTCTAAGGAAACCAGTAATCGATAGTCAGATGGTCCAGTGGAATACTGATTGCACAAATATGGATATAAATTTGTTTTGAGCTACTTTCTGGTGACCTGTCCATGCTTAGATGTAACTGTTTGATGCAAGCACCATGAGACTATTAATGTTTTTTTCAGTTTAAAAACTGGTTTCCTAAGTGATTCTGCTCATACCTCATCTTAAGATTCCTGTGAATATGCTAAGCTGTTATCTGTGACTTAAGAGATCTCATTTATATGTATCACACCTCCTTCATCTTCTGTTGTTGAACAGTCCATTGAAGTGACACTGAGGAATTGTGATGTCTGCATAGTGAATTTACCTCCTCAGCATGATACCTATTAGCTTAGCTTGCCCCTTCTTGTACTGAAATCCAGGGCTATTGTTAGTCGTCAGGTTTCACAAGTTATACACTTTTAGATGCTAAGATAGCTGAAAGGTGTCTTATCTATGCAATTGCTCTAGATTTTAACTTTAGAGAATCTCTTATAATCTTTGTATGTATGTAGTGTTGTTGCCATGAGCTGTTTGGACATTTCCTGGCTTGCCTGTTCTTTGATGTTTCAGCTCAGCTATTTAAAACCCAAACTTTGTTCTTCGCACCCTTTTTTTCTGAAGCCATAGCCCATCCCTGTGATACATATGAGTTGTTTTTTGTGTATAATTCTACAAAGTGTTGTCATCTCATTTGCTTTGTTGCTGTTCCTGTGCAAAATGGCCTTTCATGTTTGATCCCTGCTGTAAGAACTAAATGTATATGATAATTAAAATGCAACAGTCACAATTACATAAAAATGACACATCAAAATTGTTGGAGGTAATCTGGTTTATCTAGCTTCTTGAGGAAATGTGTGACATTTTGTACATCAGTGAATAGAAAAGATTGTTGTGGCAGCCTGCAATGGAAAACAATATTGAGAGTGAGTAAGAACAGTATACACACTGTATGGAACAGTGAGAGTAGGCTCCGCATAGCATGAAGTACACAATATATTAAGTTCATAGGTTCATACTAGGCTATCTGCCCTAGGGCATTTATAAGCCTAGCCAGAGTGTGTTTGGCTTTTGCCACCCATTTTAAATTAATTTTGCTATGCCCTTTTTCGAGGTTAGTATACTGTGCCTCTGTCTAACAGTGACACAGAAGTGATACCCGGGGTAAACCTACGATCTCCCATCCACTCATCAAGATTCCTCTTGAAGAGAGTCAATGAGGGACTCTGCCTAACCTGGACTGGGATTTTATTCCAGAGTGAAGGGAGCCTCTGAGTTATGAATCTGTCCCTCCAGCATGTCCTATTTATTTCAGTGCTGAGGTTCAAGTTTCTTGAGCGCGTAGCTCGATGGGATTTGGATTTTCTGAGGTGCAGCATGTCCATTAATTCTGGGTTGGATATGGCTTTATAAGTTGCATCAAAAAAGCATAACACCAATGAATATAAGCACATGAAAGCAGTAGTACCTACAAAGATAAGGAGACATCAGTGGCATAAGGGATAACAAGGCAGAAGACTGCAATTGTATGTAATGCAAGTATGAATATTCTTTATGATTAGAGTATTAATTTGCAGACTTAGCTAAATCTGTCAGTGGCCAAGATAAATTGTAATCTGTGTATGTTACAGGCATGTTTACAGGAATACTTAGACACCTTTATATCAAGGATTGCTAAAAGCATTTTTTTGTACCATGAGTTACTGTGAAAGTGCTACTCAGATAATAAGAGTAAGGAGGGAGATGAGGGAACACTTTTACTGGCACATCAGGCTGACTGCAAGCAAATCTGTTTGATGTGTATTGTCATTCAAATTAGCTGAACCTGGCAGGGCAGGAAATGTGACACTCTTGCTAGCTCAGGGTTGGAATATGGGAGGAGTAACTTGAGAAGGAACTGAAGCAGATCAAAGCTGAATGTCTAAATAAAGTCTGTTATCTCAGCAATGAGCTGGTAGTTCTACAAGCTTTTTTCACAAAATGTGTAACACACCAGCAGGATCATACAATTGTAGGATCATAGTAAGTTACTAAGCTACTGGCTCCACGGCCCTTATAAGCCTAGCCAATAAATTATCCCATGTTCCCACAAGTCAGCACCCAATGCCCCTGTCCAGCAGGGAAATAGGTGGAATCCCAGGGGTGTATTTTCTATTTCCCATCCCAAGAAACACATTTGTAAGAGGCACTGTATGACAGCAAATGATACTTTTACTGAAGCCTCTCAAAATTAGCTGCTTTTCTCTGTTCTTCCATTCTAACTGAATGGAACTGTCATGTGACCGTCCAGCAATGGGCATTGTTTTCTCAGAAACAGTGGACTCACAGTGTATTATGGGAAAGATTTTTTCTTTAGAAGAAAACAAATTTTCATCAGGATGTCTGCCCCCAGGAGGGCATTCAGGGTTACAAACAGAATAAAATTAGTAGTGACCACTTCTCTCTAGTACATACTGGTTTACAATGAGCCAAACTTAAGGAAAAGTTAAAAAAATATATTTTTTAATTTTTTTCCTGTGGTTATCTTTTAAGTACAATAAAGACAATTTTGAGTCAAGATAACCTCCCAAATAAAGGAGAACCTCAAGCCCTTCTTCAGCTATGTCAAAAACCTCAAAGGCAGCACACAGCATTGTGCTGAACTGGTGGCTAATGGTGCCACATTAACTGAGCCAGGTGGTATAGTGAATCTGCTGGCTAACAAATTCATTTCCAACTTTACCCGCTCCACTCACTCCAAGCCACCCCTTGAGAAATACTTTCAAATATAACCCATCCACCTATAAATAGAGAGCATTTACTGGCTGCACTTGTTAAAGCCAAGAACACAGCCCCAGTGGGCCTCAATAATATCCTGGGATGCCTCCTGAATAATCTCAAATATGACCTAACAGGGCCACTGGAGTTGCTATGTAACTATAGTCTCAAAACAGGCTTCATGCCATGAGAATGGGGGACTGTATCAGTTATCCCCTTTCATAAGGATGGGCAATCAACAGACTCCAGACACTACCGACCCATTAGTCTGACGAGTCTTACATGCAAAGCCATTGAAAGAATTTTCATGGCAGTGATCAGCAAAGACATAGGAGACCTTCAGACACTGGATCCATCCCAGACTGGTTTTGCCAATGGCAGGTCATGCCTACTGAATTTGATGGACTTCTTTGAGAAGGTTATCAAGGCAATGGATTGTGGTCAAAATGGTGCATACTGCCTACCTTCACCTGGCTAAGGTATTTGATAAAATACTCCACTCAGGAACTGTTAAAAGACATGGAATTTGGCATAAACACCTTTATAATGCACTGGATAGCCAGCTGGCTCACAAATAGGACCAATGCAATTAGGATTGGTGAGCCCACCTCTACAAAGAGGGCAGTCACCAGTGGAGTCCCTCAAGGCTCCGTGCTGGTCCTGCTCTTCTTTGGCTTCCACTTCTCAGAAGTCAAGATTAACCAAGTTCACAGATGATTACAAACTGAGAGCAGTCATAGAATCCCCCAAGATGCAAACATGTTACACAAGGGTCTAACACAGACAAATGAATGGAGCCAAAGCCACAGCTTAAAACTTAGTGCCAAGAAATGCATTATAGTACCTTTTGGGAAGTTGGTCCCCCCCAGGAAACTACATCATTGATAAAATACTTCTAACAGTTGATCCACTAGTCAAGGATTGGAAAACACATGTAGACAGTAAGCCTGGCCTTTGCCCATCATGTGTCCAAGGTAGTAAGGGAATCCTTCTACATTGCTCAATTTATAAGTAATGGCATGGCATATAGGTCCAGGGAAGTCATTGTGTCACTGTACTCAGTCCTCATCAGATCCACCATTGAGTATAATGCCCCCTTTGATATGTACCTGACCAGACACATGCAACAAATTGAATGTCCACAAAGGTTGCTTACAAAAAGACTACAGGACATAAACACGATGTCCTATGTGGATCACTTCAAATCTCTATTTCTTATTTAAATATGTTTACTAGGATGATCTGACTGTGTGGACCCCCTTTTCAGTAGACACTGGGGGAGAAAAGCTCCACATGAATTTACACAAATCAATAAATACGTTTTTACAATATAATTTTCAGACAGTTGTACAGCAGAAAATTCAACAATTTATAAATATATATGAGCAGCATACATTCAGCAAAAATTTAACAATAAGAATGAGTGCATCTTACACAGTGAATTGAAAAAGATTATAGACCACAGGCAGAATAAGACAGGTAGGAGCATGGATATAGAATGGCTGGAGGATATGATTTAGTAATGAGAGAGAAAGCATAGAATATCAGCTGGGGTTAAAAGAAAAGCTGGAGTAGTTAATATAGAATTAAGTGAAAAGAAATAGCATTTTGGCCTGGGGTGGGGCAAGAGTGAGTCCAATTATCCATGAGAGGCATTTTTAGAACTGTTCTAAAGGATTTGTGTGAAAAAGTCTACTCTTATAGAGAATGGAATGGCAGTCGTCATGTCTGAGACATGACATGAGAGTAGAGAGTCTCCTGCTGAGTTATTTGATTTGATTACACTTAGTAAGCCTTTATCACTTGATTGTATGGTTCTGTCTGGAATATACAGAGTAAGAATATCGGCTAAGCTTGGGTATTTCTCAGAGTTTTGGATTAGAGTGTGTGTGTCATATTCAGTTAACAGTAAGGCAAGCAGTGAAGGAGTTCTAACCAGAGGAGCTTTTTTAGGACTAAACAATGGTGTCACCTGTATGGCAGGTTATTTTTCAGTTTGTTATAGCACTGTTCTGGTAGGTTTAGTTGGCTGGTCTGCAGGTTGATAAGTACAGGGGCCCAGCCCAGTAGAGAAGGGTGGAAGTAGGTGCTATGGCTATATTTCCTTTTACTTCTTTGAAATAACTTGGGTTAAGTCTGTGGAGAAGACAGTTTTTTAGGTGTTTTTTTACTTTTTCTTTTATATAGATATCAAATTTCATATTTTCATCAATTACTACTGTTAGATCAGGCATCATTTAAATGTACAAAAATACAGTATTATCTTTATATAAATATAGAAATGCAGCCATATTAAAGCAGGCTTCACACTTTGCATACAGTTTTAGTAAATGCACTTATAATAAGTGAAAATAACCTTCAGTCAAGAATACTGATAAGGACAGAGTGTGCAGTACGTTTGAGAGCAAACACGTTTGTATGGTACAAGGCTTGGGAACCAAGGCTAAAGTGGCATGTAGAAACATACATAGTTTTGGTATTATTAGGAGATACTTCAGACATAGGTTTGTTTGGACTGATATGCAGAAAGTCTTAATAGTACAAACACTCTAGTATGAGTGCAGAAGTCAGATCAAATATCTAGCATTCCAGAATATTAATGATATTATTCAGGAGAAAAGGAATATCAGCACTGTTATCCAGTATTCCAGAATATTAATGATATTATTCAGGAGGAAAGGAATATCAGCACTGTTATCGACCATTCCAGAATATTAATGATATTATTCAGGAGAAAAGGAATATCAGCACTATCGACCATTCCAGAATATTAATGATATTATTCAGGACAAAAGGAATATCAGCACTGTTATCGACCATTCCAGAATATTAATGATATTATTCAGGAGAAAAGGAATATCAGCACTGTTATCAAGCATTCCAGAATATTAATGATATTATTCAGGAGGAAAGGAGTATCAGCACTGTTATCCAACATTCCAGAATATTAATGATATTATTCAGGAGAAAAGGAATATCAGCACTGTTATCAAGCATTCCAGAATATTAATGATATTATTCAGGACAAAAGGAATATCAGCACTGTTATCGAGCATTACAAAATATTAATGATATTATTCAGGAGAAAAGAAATATCAGCACTGTTATCAAGCATTCCAGAATATTAATGATATTATTCAGGACAAAAGGAATATCAGCACTGTTAAGAATATTAATGATATTATTCAGGACAAAGAACATTCCAGAATATTAATGATATTATTCAGGAGAAAAGGAATATCAGCACTGTTATCGAGCATTCCAGAATATTGATATTATTCAGGAGAAAAGGAATATCAGCACTGTTATCCAACATTCCAAAATATTAATGATATTATTCAGGAGGAAAGGAATATCAGCACTGTTATCGAGCATTCCAGAACATTACAGAATTTCTACAGACTATTTTAGTTTATCAGCACTGTCACTGGAGACAGTATTTGGATATTGTTGACATTTACATCTGCTATACATAATAAAGCATCCTTAACAGAACAGCAGTGTTTGTACGCTTTGTTCTGGAACGTACAAGAATATGTACCACACAAAGGAGAGACTGGCACCTGTTCAGCATAGTTCTGGGTAATTAACAGATAAGGACATTCACTCCAGTCTCATTCCAGTTTCTTCCAGTCATTTCGACTCATTCCCATATTCTACAGATATATCAATTCTTTCAGTTGCCATTTGTCCTGGCTACAGTGGATGCCTGTCCAGGCCCACCAGGCCTCTTCTGAGAGATCTGTGTACATCTCCTGAACTGAAGTTGCAGGAATGTAGGGGAGGTCTTGACTGAGTTTCACCTGGTCTACCCACAATGACAGCTCCTTTCTGAGACATGGTATGAGAGAATCACTGTGTCTAAAGGGTGAGAGTGCTGGGCCATACTGTTTTCAGATATGACTGAATATCTCTCACAAGCAAACTGGTTAAAAGGAGTATTGATGCAGTTGCTGCCATGAATCTTAGAGTTCTTAGGATTTCCCTGTCAGAGCTGTAGAGGGAGGAAAGGCTGTGGAAGTAAACTGTAAGGTCCTACATTTTTTCCAGAGGCAGGCAGGCCTGAATTCTTTTGCTGTCAAATTTGCATCCTAAAAACAATAATTCCTAAATGGACTGTAGGGAGGCCTTGTTCTGTAGTTGACAGTGAACACCAACTGCAAAAGAAGGTTGGGGGTCAACTGGATATGTTTTAGCAGGAACTGTGGTGAGGTGGATTAGCAAATCATCTAAGTAGGAACAAATCTGAATTCCCAGAATTCAGCTGAAGGATATGGTAAAAGAACACTTTGTGGGCTGTAGAAAGCCCAAAAGGTGAAGCAGTAAACTGAAAGTGAGATGAGCCAGTACAAAACTTGAGGAACCTCCTGCAGGAGGGGTGAACAGGTATATGTAGGCAGGCATCCTTTAGATCCAAGGATACTAGATATGCCTGTGGAAGTATGAAAGACAGCAGTGTGTGCAGGGAAATCATTATGAAGATTGGCACTTTCAAGAATGTATGTAGCAGATCCAGTATGGGTCTCCATTGCCCCTGTTTTCTTGGAATTGGGAAGGTTGGAGTAAAACATGTTTTCTACAAATTCTGTGGCCACTGGTTCCATAGTGCTTGTGCCTGAAATTCTTGGAAACAGGGTGGTAGAAGATGGACTTGGTTGTGGAGGATATATCAGTCAGTGGAGGGAGTTCTTTCCAAGACACGGCAAAACCGTTTTTATGACATAAATCACACAATGGTCTGTGGTGATCTTTTCAGAGCTTGAGATTGACTGAGATAGCCTTTTGGAGATGGGCATGATAGTAACAAGGGGTGGGTGGTGGTGATTTGTAGATAGTCATAGAGATTTTTCCCCAAAGGGAGGCCCCCACAGATGTGGGAGCCCTCTGTGGCTTCTCTGGAAATCCCTTTCTGGATGCTTTCTTATGTTTCTGAATAGGCCTGGAGTTCCCTTCTAACCAAATGTTAGCAGAATCTGTCTGCAGTCTTTCATTGCTTTGTCTTGGTCTTGTTGAGTTTTAAATACATTGGCTGCTTGTGGACCAAACAAAAGGTTGTTGTCTAAAGAAGAATCAGTAAATTTGGCTTTGAAGTCTTCTGGCATGGGTTGATTATGCAACCATACATACCTGTGATTGACAGAGCCAGTAGCAGGCAGAAGCCACTGCAGGATCATAACTACATTTTATTCTGTATCTGGCTACTTGAGTAGCCTAATTAAGCAAGGACAGCATTTGTTGTTTGGACACTGATCCCCGTGAATCCACCACTGCCTTGTTTAAGGAGTTGAGTATGGACAGCAGGTGCTTGGTCATCTGAGTCTGGTACTTAATACCCATAATCCCAGAGTAGAGGGGGTATAAACCTTTTTCCTCACCTACTGATGGTCCTACTGCCTATCTAAAGGGAGGGCATTGGCATTGGGTAAAAGCTGAGAAGATTTATTAGAAGAGAGAGTAACTGCGGAAGGGTCTGCCACATGATTCTTATTTATTTATAGGGTCATAGAATCATAGAAGATTACTAGGCTATCAACCCGGAGGTCATTTTAAGCCTAGCCGTTTCAACCTAATGTAATACCATAGAGGTACTAGTCAATACGCAAGATTGCATTTAGTGATGACTGCCCATGTCCAGGAGAGTTGTGGGTGCTATCCCTGGTAAGAATTTATGGTGCCCTATCCACTCATCCAGGTTTCTTTTGAGCAGTGTCATAGAGGTGCTCTGTTTCATATGAACTGGTAGCCTCCAGCATGTCCTATTTAAGCCACAGGCCATATTTAAGTCCCTGGAATGGGTAGTCCTAGACCCATTTGATTTACAGATATGCAACAAGTTCATTAAGTGTGATCTCTTTTCCTTACCATATAAATTTACCTAATACTATGGATGCACAATTTCCCACAATTTCTCCAGTCACCTTGGTCAACATGGGCATCCTGAGGCAATGTAGCAACTGCCTCATGTTCACTGACAACCCTCTACTCCTAGTCCACACAAACTCAACATGTGAGAGATGCAACTATAGCAAGAACCTTGAATCCATGCTCTCTCACACACCAGTCAGTACATCTGACAATGAGCGAGTTGTCAGTATGCACACCTCACCTCCTACTCCACCCAAACCCACATCACACTTACCTACATATACAGAGGTCCTCACCAGAAACATACGTAAACACCAGAAAACTCACAAACACAAGCACGCTACACATAATACTTCCTCTGCAGAACACAATACACATAATAGCTCATGCACCAGTGTTTCACCTGTCAAGTCCTTAAGGCAAAATACAAAACCAAACATATTAGTCATAGGTGATTCCATCTTGAGACACACAGATGTCCCTGTCACCAGGCTAGATAAGGAAAAGGTCATAGTCAATATGATTCCCTGGAGATACTTCTGGTGCAATTAACTATTGGGAGGACACCTATTCAGGTCACTGCCAGCTACAGGACCCACTCCATGAATCAGGGCACCCAGTTTGCTATTTGGATCTATTTGAGTCTATCAATATACATCCAAACACCATGGTTTTGGGTGACATTAACTACCCATCCCTTGACTGGGTAAATTACTCGTGCTCAAACTCACTTGCCTAAAGATTCCTCAAATTCGTTAACTCCAATGCACTGGACCAGCTGGTTGACAACCCCACAAGGGGTACCAACATCCTGAATCTGGTGCTTACCAATATGGAGGACCATTGTAGCAACCCCATTGTGATGTCTTCCCTGGTGAGATCTGACCATAAATCTGTCTCATTTGAAGTAACTATCAGACCTGAGGGTCTATATTAGAACACTGAAAGGGATAAATATCGAAAGCTCACATGAGCGAATATGCAGGAACTCAATGTTTGTTTGTTTTTTTATTGCAGTACAGTGAAGATCAGAATATTTGCCCTTTCTTCACTGTAGTGTGATCTCGGAGGTGGAATATATATTTAGCGGTGGGTGTGGGGGCTACAGCCCCCCAAATAGCGATGTCGAGTTCCTGCATTTTCGTTCATGTGAGCGCTTGATATTTATCCCTTTCAGTGTTCTAATATAGACCCACACCTGACCCCCCCAGCCAGAACTAAAGTAAAAAACTTCTCTAAAGCAGATTATAACCTCTTATGGGATTGCATAAATAGCTTTACTACACCTCCCCCTCAGATAGAACTGACAATTATGCCAAGTTCTACACCAATGCTTTATGCAAACATCTGTATAACTGCATTGACTCGACCGTACCTGATACGACCAAAACAAGCTCCTCAAGGAAGAGCAAACCTGCCTGGTGGACAACTGCCATTAACAGGCTTTACAATAAGAGGAAGAAATTGCTGTCTAAGAGTAAGAGGGAGCAAGCCCTAAACTGGAAACACTGCCTCCTCAGCTTAGCCAAGCAAATAAGACTTCTTGCGAAGTCCTCCATGCCAAACTATGAATCCAGATTAGCTTCCTCAACTAAAGACAGCCATAAGGCATTTTTAGTTACATCCATAACCTAAAAGGAAAGGCCCAGATTTATGCCGAACTGGTAGTTAATGATACCACATATACTGAGCCTGTGGACATAGCTAACCTGTTGGCTGACAGGTTCTGTGAAAACTTTACTCCCCTGTCTCTGCCACACGTACCCCATGACATCCCTACCACCTGTCCCCTACCTTGTATCTCTAAAGAGCAGGTCATAAATACCCTCTGTAAGGCCAAAAACATAGCATCTATGGGACCTGATAACATCCCAGGATGAATCCTATATGGGCTCCAACAAGAAATAGCAGCACCATTGGGTACTGTTTTCAGTCATAGTCTAAGCACCGGCTTCATCCCATCTGAATAGAAAATGGACACTGTTATTCCCTTGCAAAAAGGTGGTGATTCCTCAGACCCTGGGAACTACAGACCTATTAGCCTGACTATCATGAACTTTATCTACAAAGATATAGGTAATCTCCAAACACTTGACCCTACTCAGTTTGTATTTCTCAAAGGGAGATCATGCCTGTTAAACCTGGTGGACTTCTTCGAGACAGCCACTAAGGCCTTGGACAAGGGGAAATCTGTGCATACAGCCTACCTATACCTACCCAAGGCATTTGACACTATTCTCTACTCAGGCATCATTGATAAACTCACCCAGCTAGGTGGGGATTGCGCAAACATTCTAACACTGAAGTAATTGAAAAACACTGGAAACATGAGCCACAAAACATCATAGAAAATCATAAAGTCTACATCACATGGGCTCACCCATTACCAACACTTCAAAAGACAGATGCGAGAAAACCAGATATAATAGTCCATGAAAAGAAGACAAAAGTAGCATTGATCATTGAAATTGCCACACCCAATGGCTACAGTGTCTTGCATACCAAGAGATACAAAGTCATAAAATATCAGGATTTGCAGGCAAAAATGAGAGCCATGTGGAAGTAAGATACCCAGGCAATTCCAATAGTAGTAGGAGCAATGGGTCTTATAAAAAAGAATCTACAATCATATTTCGATATGTTACCAATACATGTAACCCCATACAAATTGCAGGAGGAGTCATTACTGGGCGCACTTCTGGCTGACATCAAAGATTGAAACAATACTAATTTCATGAACTTTAATCATACTTTGACTTAGGAATGGGGTCCATTCCCATCATGGTATTAGAAACCCAAAAGATTTGGAGAAATTAAAAACTAGGTATCAATGCTTATATTGTTAGGTGGGTGGCTAACTGACTCACTGATAGAACACAAATAGTCAAAATAGGGGAATCCACCTCCTGAAGCAGACCTATAACAAGTGGTGCTCCACAGGGATCAGTCTTGGGACCTCTACTCTTTCAATCTATTTCTCCAAAGTACAAGCAAATACTAAAGGTCTGTGGCTAACAAAGTTTGCTGAAGGCTGCAAACTGGGAGCAGTCATAGAATCTCTAAATGATGTCAATATCCCACAAGAGGGTCTTACATAACAAATGATTGGTGCCATAGTCATGGCCTTAAACTGATTGCAAAAAATGTATTATCATCCCTTCCAGTAAGTGCAATATTCCTGCTAACTACCACATCAATAGCAACACCATAAGTACGCACTCTGTGGTGAGAGACCTGGGCACACAGGTTGACAGCAACCTTACCTTTGACCACCATGTCTCCATGGTGGTAAGAAGGGCATTCTATATGGCTCATCTCATAAGTAAGGCCATTGCCTCCAGAAAACAAGAAGTTATACGCTCCCTGCACTCTTACCTCATCAGGCCAATAACTGAGTACAATTCACCTTTTGGTATGAACCTTTCCAAGCACCTGCAGCAATTGGAGAAACCGACCACAAAGGTTTCTCAGAAGGAATATTCATCTGTCCTATGTGGATCATTTGAAATCACTGTTGCTTTATTCTGTTTCATACAGACTACTCAGAGGCAATCTCTGCCTTGCATACAAGGCAATCTCTGACCCTGCTTTACTGGAAATGCTGCATATCCAAAAGGAAAATTGTACACGGGATTACTCGCTCTAAAGACCTTAACCTGGTATATGACATTAATAGAACCTGCTGGAGGGACAGATTTGTTTCCCAGAGGTTACCACACCTTTGGAACAGACTGACACTTCATATCAAACAGAGCACCTCAAATGCAATCTGGATGACTGGATGGGTAACTGTAAATTCACCCCGATGGTTCCACCCGTGTCCCTCTTGGAAAGGGACAATAGGTGCTGATTGTGGAAATAAGGGTAGAACTTGGCTAGGCTTTTAAGGGCCCTAGGGTCATTTGCCTAGTAACTTCATATGATTCTATGCGTTTATATCACGTTATCGAAAGATGAAAATAGCAAACGCTATTTAATCCCCCCCAAAACATCTAAACATGAAAATATCGAACATTCAGAACAGCAAATTTTTTCCCATGGAAAAAATTTGCTCCTCCGAAACACATACACACAACACAGGCATATCAGACAAGCAAAAACCACACACATACACTTAAATTCCTACATCTAACGCTACACTAAACTAAACATACACTACTATCTACCCACTTACCTTAACCCAAACCCTAACCCTAAAATCCATCACTATTGCACACTCACCTAACCCGCACCCTAACCCTAACTCACTTAAACCGCCCCAACCCTAAAGTCTGTCACTATCGCACACACGCCTAACCTGCACCCTAACCCTAACTCACTTAACCCGCCCCTAACCCTAACGTACAAAAAAATCGCACACTTACCTGAACCCAACCCGTAACTTTCCACCACAGCGCTAAGAATAGTGAAGCCATAGAAACGGCCAACCGAATTCTTTCCCGAGGAAATAATTAGCTGTTCTGCAGCTTCGCTATTCTTAGCGTTCGCTGAATAGTGTTCGATATCAGAACATTCAAAGTTTTAATACTTCAATGTTCTGATATAGACCCGATTCTATTATCCTATGAATGTGTTGTGCTACAAAATGCTAGGAAAACTAATCACTACCTACATATTTCCTACAACAGGACTTCTGTAATAATTACTGACTTTCTAATGCAAATCATACAGATATAAAGTGTATAACAGCATAGTAAAGTGCTCCTTTCTAGCTATATCAGTAACTTATACTGCTGTCTTATTATTTGTGAGCTCATTTCACTGGTGTTATGATTTCATTTAACACTTCTATCATTTATAACAAAGAACAAGCCTCAAACTCAAAATATCTATTAGGCTTTTTTGAAATGTAAAGGCAGCAGTGTAGTGCTAACTCATTAGACACATTTTGAAATATTAAAAACATTAACTTCACTTGAATAACGTTAACTTGCTATTAGGATCAGCCATGTGAAAATGTCATTATCAAGTGTATTAAATGAGAAACAGTCAGAATGGATGCTGTGTGTGATTGACAATTCTTTTACAAGGACAAATTATATGCTGCACCATCCAGGAGAGAAAAGAATTAACATTTCCACAGTATGTCAGTACATAACAATGCATCACAAATAAAAGAGGGGGAATGAAATATGCAGTTAATCTTTATTACCCTTTTTAGCATCTCTCCTTATCAGATGCAACCCCCTGACACAGGCATGCACCCTTCCATGCAACAAAATATGGATTTGCCTTCTGTTCAAAAAAGTCAAAGCCTGAATTCAGACTAATAGTGGGTTGCTATCCTTTATCAAAAACTCTGATATAGCCATGTTAAAACATAAAACTGGAAAAAACATCTCCTCACCTGTTAACAAAGCTCCAAGCATTTCCTGTGTATAATGTTGCTGACTCTCACATCTCACATTCCAAGCCTACAGACTAGAACAACTACTCCTCATATTTAAAGTACAACAATATCTATTCTCAAAATACCTCAGTCTCATGCCAGGGTCTAACTGCACAAAGAGAGTTTAGAACCGCTCCATCAAAATTCAGTTCATCAAACATCAAAATGAGAATATTAAAAACTATTATTGTTTTCTGCTATAATATGTACTCTTCGCATCCCCTAACCGCTAGAAACATCATTCCAATAGAATGCATCAAACAAGTGCTACATTACCTCAAACACTATTAACTATACCTTCAAGTTGCAAAACTAAGTCCCAAGGAACACCAACAAATTCCATAGAGCTGAGAACTAATCATATTAGCTGTGGATTGGTATATATAGTAACTGTATGACTCTATCAACCAAAATGTGAGCTACAAGCATCTGAATTTCTGTCTCACCCATATATCCTTATTAATACATGCAAGCAGAACCATAATCTTAACATCAAGGTTTCCAGGACATTAAGTTAATGCCGAACAAAATAAAACACTGATTAATAAAAGTTCTATATAATATGTAATAATAGTCTAAGTAAATTATTAGATTATATTTAAATATAATATACCTCAACTTGCTTTAAAGTTAGACTTACTAGATTAAGAGCTCTAACATTATGGCAATCCACACTGTGCATTTAGAGACGAAAATCAGAATCAATCAGAATATGATATACAAATAGGAAATGACCCCAAATAAGGGACACAAGTAGCACAACATCACTTCTGATCATTTCGATTATGTTGGAAGGAAATTCATTAAAAATCAACAGATCAGCAACAAGGAAGAGTGATCACACAACAACTCAAAAAGGGTAAAAGTCAGAATACATCCAAATTAAGTATTAAATAGTCAAACAGAGCTACTGTAACACAGTGCCTAATCCATCCACCCTCAACCCCCTTTTTCCCATTTTGCACATGGAGTGGGGTTCATCCGTACCACTCACTCGCACCTACCATCAGCTTAGAGTGTCCAATCCACCTACTGCATGCCTTTGGAATGTGGGAGGAAACTGGAGCACCTGGAGGAAACCCACACGACCGCAAGGAGGACATGCTGACTTCGGATAGAAAGCACCCCATCAAAGAATCGAACAGGAGAACCTCTTGCTTTGAGGTGACAATGCTAGCCACTGCACCACCGCGGCCATCCTAATATGTAATGTATAATAACTAAGACTGTATTTACTACGGAAGATAACTAGAAGATGTCAGGAACATTGAACATAAACTTTAAAATTATAAACACCTTCAATATAAAATCATGTTCAAACTATAATGTAAGAATATTTGACTATGAGTCATAATAAGATGGCAAGAATGAATACGAAGCACAGCCTAACATCATCATTAAAAGAATTTCATATCTGAGGGAATCTATACCACAATAACATAAATGCAGACTATGGAAAGAATAATTCTTGAATCTAGAAAATAACATTCTGACAGCAAACTCATTGTATAGAGCTGTTGATATGACTGCCGCTAAAAGAGGTGTAGACCTAAAGTATTTAAACAAGTAAGACGTTTTTAAGAAAAGTTAAATGTTTCCTAAGTTAGAAAAGATTTTAAGTTACTTGGTTACGGTCAAAAATATTACATTATAAACTAGCAATCATTATTAAGTAAATAATTGTTGAAAGTAATTGCCTATTCTATTGTGAAATAAATCAGCCAAAATGTAAAAGTTTTTTGTTAATAAAATGTCATATTTATTACTTCATAGCTAAGTGCTAAGCTAACTGCCATCTGGAAACAATTTCCCTTCCAAAGGCAAGAATCAAAATCTCCATTTTGTGCTTGTGAGGTAAACACCTTAACTTTTATACCAATCCCACCAGTCTTTTGGGAACTTGTACTTTCTTCTCTTTACTAAATATAGTATTAAAAGGAATAAATGAGAGGAATCACTCATGAATTAAAAGGAAATGTTATTTTAAATATAGTACGTATTCACGTCTTCTTTTTTTTTCTTTTAAAGAGATATGCACACTGTTAGTTCTTTGTTTCTTGGATGAAGCTCCAACAGGATTGTTTTTTAGGAGATCTTTTCATCTTGCTTGCAGAAGGGTCCACAGGATCCTGAGAGTGAAGTCAGTCATTGTTAGATAGGATATTTCTAGCTTCTTGTACAGTACTGAATGATATTTCACCTGAAGGATGAAATATTCTTTTTTAAACACCTTTATTGAATTATTACTTGTGACATATGTTAGAGTATGCTCAACAAAATATTAAGGTTGAAAGTAATTCTGCTACAAATATGTAGCATAAATAAGGTATAAAATAAAGCTTGCTTAAATGCAGAAATAGAGTTTAGCAATATGTGATTAACATCCATACTAAATGACTGTGGCTTGAAAAATAAGGAATTTGCTTAATGGACATGTCTCCTACAGAATCAGCAAAAATGTATGCATTTCACATTGTCAGTAAAAGCAAAGATATGAAAAACAGGATGTATGCAGCTTCCTTAAAGATTGGACAACAGGACATGTTTCTATCATATGACACTGTTAAGCAAGGAAGTTTGAATGATCAAGTCAACATTTGTATGTGTTTTACTACAAGGTTTTCCTTAAAAAACAATACCAGTACAGGATGAAAACATGTTTTTTCTGCAAACACCAGCAAACAGATGTTCTTATACAAAATCCAAAATAGAATACCAAGAGAAAAATAGGATTTGAACTGCGTGACTAGAACAATATAGACTATAGCAGATAGCATTGTTAGAGATTTGTTTTTGTATTGTATCTCTCATATCATCCATGCTGTTTGAGAAGTAAAGTAGAACAGTAACTAAAGCTGCAACAGTGGTTCGTGTGATTAGTTATAAAAAGTCTTTTATTGGTTACTGTTTTTAAAGTGACAGAGTTTTAGGTGCTGCATCACTGTACACTCTGCAAGTTTCTGTGGGCAGCAGACTGTGAATGCAATTATAACTAAACTTTGATTTCACCAAAAGCCAGACAGCAAGACTGAGTGTCTTAAAAAGACTTCAGATCCATCACAGTAAGCAGCACCTTATCATTATTTTCAACATAGGCAAACTTACATTTATATAAAGTAAACAAACCATATTAACAAGTTCACATTTACAACATTATACATTACATAGGTTCATAGGTTCATAGGTTCATACTAGGCTATCTGCCCGAGGGCATTTACAAGCCTAGCCCATCGTTTTGTGGCTTACGCCACCCCTTTAGTATGGGGAACTATACCCATTATTTTGCTGTGCCTCTGTCGAGCAGTGAAACTGAGGTAATCCCTGGGGTATATCTGCGATCTCCCATCCATTGGTCAAGATTTCTCTTGAACAAGGCCAGCGAGGTGCTCTGCCTCACATGTACCGGGATTTTGTTCCACAGCATAGGAGTCTTTGGGTGATGAATCTATCCCTCCAGCACGTCCTATTAATAGCCGTGTCGAGGTTTAAGTCTCCTGCCCTTGTGGCTCTGATGGATCTAGATTTTTTGAGGTGAAGCATATTCATCAAATCTGGGTTTGACATGGCCTTGTATGTTAGGCAAAGGTCACCTCTGAGCAAGCGGTAAGCAACTGAATAGAGCTGGAGTTCTTTCAGTCGGGCAGCATAGGACAGATTTTTGAGACCCTTTATCCTTTTGGTGAGGAACTTTTGTGGCCTCTCCAGCTGCTGCAAGTGTCGGGTCAGATACATCCCGAATGGGGCATTGTACTCAATCATTGGTCTGATGAGTGATGAGTAAAGGGAGACTATGACCTCCCTTGATCTAGATGAGAATCCCTTCATGATAAGGTGGGCAATGTAGAAGGTCTTCCTAACTACTTTAGCTACATGGGTGTCGAATGACAGACTACTATCAACCTGGGTCCCCAGGTCCCTGATAACTTCTTCTGTGCTCAGTGGATTGCCACCTATTTGGTAGCTAGGGGTAACCTTGTTTTTCCCAAAGGGTATGACTATGCATTTTTTGGCATTTAACTTCAGGCTGTGGCTCTGGCACCAGTTATCCGTTTCTGTGAGACCCTTCTGAAGGATATCTGTGTCAGATGTGTTTTCTACTATGGCGCCTAGTTTGCAGTCATCTGCAAACTTTGTCAGCCATAACCCTCCTGTGTTTGCTTGTACTTCGGAAAAGTAGATGCCAAACAAGAGTGGGCCCAGGACTGAGCCCTGTGGGACACCACTTGTGGCAGGTTTTGAGTCTGACATGGCGCCAGCAACTCTGACCCTGTGGGTTCTGTCACTCAGCCAGTTTGCAACCCATCTTGTGATGTATGGGTTAACATTTAAGCTGATGAGTTTTTCAATGATACCAGTGGGGTATTGTATCGAAGGCCTTAGCCAGATCGAGGTAGGCTGTATGGACTGCCTTTCCCTCGTCAATGGCTTTGGTGACTGTTTTGAAGAAGTCAACCAAGTTTAAAAGGCATGATCTGCCTTTGACAAAGCCAAACTAGGTTGGATCCAAAGTCTGCAAATTCCCTATGTCTTTATTTATGAGGTCCATTATGATCCTCTCCATGGCTTTGCAGATAAGGCTTGTCAAGCTAATGGGCCGGTAATTTCCAGGGTCGGTGGAGGCATCGCCTTTGTGAAGTGGGACCACAGTTGCAGTGCCACTCCTGGAGTGTATCCAGAGGTAAGACTTTGATTAAACAGCTGTCCTAGCTGTGGGTTTAATTCCTCATTGAGTTCGTGGAGCACACAGCCGGGGACACCATCAGGTCCCATGGATGCTGTGTTTTTGCTTTGGAGAGAGCAGTTCTCACTTGGGCGCTGGAGATGTTTGGGGGCTGCAATCGTTTCGTACAGATATCTCTCCTTCTGGGGAGAAGTTTGCACTGAACCTGTCAGCCAGTATGTTGGCAATGTCTGTAGGATCAGTAATCTTCACATCATTTTGAACTAGTTCTGAGCATATCTGGGAGTTTCCTCCTAGGTTTCTAACATAGCTAAAGAAGGCCTTATGATTGTCTTTTGAGTCTTTAGCTATTTTTCTCTCGAAATTTGCTTTGGATGATTTTATGAGAGCTCTTAGTTTTTTACTTATAGTGATCAAGGGTGTCTTACCTTTTAAGGATTTTGCTCTATCTTGTAGTAGCTTCCTCCTTTTATTGTAGAGTTTGTTTATGGCTGGGGTCCACCAGACTGGACGCTTGCCTTTGGTACTAAGAGTCTTTGTTTTGTTTGGGATTGCCTTATCCATGCAGTCCTGCAGGTGCTGGTAGAAGGTGTTTGTAAGTGATTCAGCGGCTTGAGTACTGTTTTCCGCCAGCTCGGGGCCTTAAAGGAGACCACACTAGTCTTTAGAAGTGTGAAGTCGGCTTTGAGAAGTTCTTTACTGTGGTCTTTTTATTTCAGGTGGGGGTGGGATGAGGACCTCCAGCAAGATTAGTTTGTGATCTGATCTCACCAGTGAGGGGTATACTTCCGTGTTGAACATTGTGCTCCCATGTTCGTGATGATGAGATCAAGTATGTTATCTCCTCTTGTGGGGATGGTGACTAGTTGTTCCATGGCATTTGAGTTTATGAATTCCAGGAACTTTTGGGCTAGGGTGTTTGGGCTTGAGTAGTGTTCCCAGTCTATATTAGGGTAATTGAAGTCACCTAGTATGATGGTGTTTGGTGATACATTTATCCCTCTAGTGTTTTCAGGAAGGCCATGTGAGGTTCCTGAGTTTGTGAGGGTGGCCTGTAACATGCTACAATTTGCAGAGCAGTCTTGCCTATGGTTAATTGCACCTGGATGGTCTCCGATGCATCGCATTGCCACCAGTCTTGAGGTGTGGGTGTCCTTGATGAATATGGATACCCCTCCTTTCTTGGTATTGTCCGGATTTTGGGGCCGGAACGCATGATATGAGGTAAAACCTGATAGCGCTGGGGTGCTCTCAGGAGCCTTGAACCAGGTTTCTGTCACAGCACAGACATCGATGTTCTCCATACTGAGAAGGGCCTCGAAAAGTGCATTTTGAGATTGAGACTTCTGGCATTGAGCAGCATTACCCTTAGTTTTTTCCTTTTGTGTTCTAGGGTGGTAGGTTTAGAATTTGAGCCTTGCCTAAAAAGGCACTATGGGGTGGCAAGAGCCTTTGCCAATATCCGGAATCCCAGGGGTGACAGGTGCAAGCCGTCCCTTGCGAAGCAGCGTGGCTTGTCCAGCATGTCATCCCAGGCAGACAGATACTGGATCCCCTTTGAATGACACCAGTGTTTAAGCCAATTGTTAAAGCTGATCATCTTATCTCTGTATTGTGGCATCACTCTTGGTGAAGGTAGGATACTGCTCAAGGTCAGGGTCATACCTGCCTGGGCTACATAATCAGAGAGCTCCTCAATGTCTCTTTTCATGTATTTTTGTGCACATTATTTTTCTACACAATATAATCAAACCAGCATTACATAAATTGTTTAATGCCTGCCTTTTCTTAAACCTCATTCCTCCTTCAAAACATTTTTCTACATGCATTGTTCCCACGATTTCCATTCTTCTATGTAATTTTCTCCTACCATTTTCTAATAATCCCACCCCATTTTTATCTCTGTTACTATATTCACTACTTTGTGTGGTTGGCTTAGACTATGATTTCCATTTTCTAGTAATACTTTTTTGGCAGCCACAAGAATTAAACTTAAAAAGCCCTTACTACATTTAAGCAATTCAGATCTTGCATCCCAGCTCAAAAAAAAAAAAACTTCCTTAGTTACATGCATTTAGTTTCATAGGTTCATAGGTGTTGACTAGGCTAATGACAATGAGGGCCTTTTTAAGCCTAGCCATGCATCCCAAATCTCCAACAAGTTCTTGTACCCTTAGTAAGTGTAGGCAAGGGATTTGGAGATGAAACATTTACAAGCTAGGGCCTGGGAGATGAACCATTTACAGGCTGCCTATGTCCATTAGAAACATAGATGCTAAACCAGGGATGAATTTCTTGTTCCCCATCCAATTGTCCAAGTTATACTTGAATTGTGTTACAGAGGAACTCTGCTTCACATGGATGGGGAGCCTGTACCATAGATGAGGTTGTCTCTGGGATACATACCAGTCTCTCTAGCAGGTCCTATTTATATCACAGGCCAAGGTTTAAGTTTTTAGAATGGGTAATTCTGGTGCTGTTTGTTCTGTGGATATACAGGAGGTCCATCAAAGTGGGGTCTGACAAGGTTCTGTACGCCAGGCATAGATCTCCCCTCAGCAGCCTGTAGGAGACAGAATACAGGAATAGGGCCTTGAGGTGGTCTACAAAGGACATGTTACTTACGCTCTGTATTCTTTTAGTGAGGAACCTCTATGGACATTCAAATTGTTGGATGTGCCTGGTTAGGTACATACAAAAGGGGGCGCTGTACTCAGTGATAGGTCTGATGAATGCCGAATACAGTAGAACAATGAATTCCTTGGACCTACATGCCATACCTTTGTTTATAAGTTGCACAACACTGAATGAGTTTTTTAATATTCTAGACATGTGATGTTCAAAGGCTAGATTACTGTCTATGTATGTCCCAAAGTCCCTGACTACTGGGTTGACTCTTAGAGGTATGTTGTTAATATGATAGTTACCAGGGGAGGATGACTGCCCAAAGGATACTATTATGTATTTCTTGGCATTTAGTTTTAGTCCATGGCTCTGACACCAGTTATTTGTCTGTGTCAGCCCTTCATTGAGATCATTCATGTCAGTGGGGGATTCATTGACAGCTCCTAATTTGTAATCATCTGCAAATTTTGTCAGCCACAGGCCATTGACCCTGGCCTTGATTTCAGGGAAGGAAATGCCAAAAAGGAATAGTCCCAGAACTGATCCATGAGGGACTCTGCTTATGACTGGTCTGTTTATAGAGGTGGACTTCCTGGGCCCTGTCTGTGAGCCAGCTGTCTATCCACTAGGAGACATAAGGGTTTATACTTAAACTCTTCAGTTTGTCAACAATTCCTGAGTGGGGTATTATGTCAGAAGCCCAGGCCAGGTCAAGGTAGGCAGTGTGAATACCATTTTGCCCTCCTCCATTGCTTTGGTGACCTTCTCAAAGTTCACCAGGTTGAGAGTAAAATCGCACACTTACCTGAACCCAACCCGTAACTTTCCACCACACAGCTTAAGAATAGTGAAGCCATGGAAACGGCCAACCAAATTCTTTCCCGAGGAAATAATTAGCTGTTCTGCAGCTTCGCTATTCTTAGCGTTCGCTGAATAGTGTTCGATATCAGAACATTCAAAGTTTTAATACTTCAATGTTCTGATATAGACCCGATTCTATTATCCTATGAATGTGCTGTGCTACAAAATGCTAGGAAAACTAATCACTACCTACATATTTCCTACAATAGGACTTCTGTAATAATTACTGACTTTCTAATGCAAGTCATACAGACATACAGATATAAAGTGTATAACAGCATAGTAAAGTGCTCCTTTCTAGCTATATCAGTAACTTATACTGCTGTCTTATTATTTGTGAGCTCATTTCACTGGCGTTATCATTTCATTTAACACTTCTATCATTTATAACAAAGAACAAGCCTCAAACTCAAAATATCTATTAGGCTTTTTTGAAATGTAAAGGCGGCAGTGTAGTGCTAACTCATTAGACACATTTTGAAATATTAAAAACATTGACTTCACTTGAATAACGTTAACTTGCTATTAGGATCAGCCATGTGAAAATGTCATTACCAAGTGTATTAAATGAGAAACAGTCAGAATGGATGTTGTGTGAGATTGACAATTCTTTTACAAGGACAAATTATATGCTGCACCGTCCAGGAGAGAAAGGAATTAACATTTCCACAGTATGTCAGTACATAACAATGCATCACAAATAAAAGAGGGGGCATGAAATATGCAGTTAATCTTTATTACCCTCTTTAGCATCTCTCCTTATCAGATGCAACCACCTGACACAGGCATGCACCCTTCCATGCAACAAAATATGGATTTGCCTTCTGTTCAAAAAAGTCAAAGCCTGAATTCAGACTAATAGTGGGTTGCTATCCTTTATCAAAAACTCTGATATAGCCATGTTAAAACATAAAACTGGAAAAAACATCTCCTCACCTGTCAACAAAGCTCCAAGCATTTCCTGTGTATAATGTTGCTGACTCTCACATCTCACATTCCAAGCCTACAGAACTAGAACAACTACTCCTCATATTTAAAGTACAGCAATATCTATTCTCAAAATACCTCAATCTCATGCCAGGGTCTAACTGCACAAAGAGAGTTTAGAACCGCTCCATCAAAATTCAGTTCATCAAACATCAAAATGAGAATATTAAAAACTATTATTGTTTTCTGCTATAATATGTACTCTTCGCATCCCCTAACCGCTAGAAACATCATTCCAATAGAATGCATCAAACAAGTGCTACATTACCTCAAACACTATTAACTATACCTTCAAGTTACAAAACTAAGTCCCAAGTAACACCAACAAATTCCATAGAGCTGAGAACTAATCATATTAGCTGTGGATTGGTATCTATAGTAACTGTATGACTCTATCAACCAAAATGTGAGCTACAAGCATCTGAATTTCTGTCTCACCCATATATCCTTATTAATACATGCAAGCAGAACCATCATCTTAACATCAAGGTTTCCAGGACATTAAATTAATGCCGAACAAAATAAAACACTGATTGATAAAAGTTCTATATAATATGTAATAATAGTCTAAGTAAATTGTTAGATTATATTTAAATATAATATACCTCAACTTGCTTTAAAGTTAGACTTACTAGATTAAGAGCTCTAACATTATGGCAATCCACACTGTGCATTTAGAGACGAAAATCAGAATCAATCAGAATATGATATACAAATAGGAAATGACCCCAAATAAGGGACACAAGTAGCACAACATCACTTCTGATCATTTTGATTATGTTGGAAGGAAATTCATTAAAAAACAACAGATCAGCAACAAGGAAGAGTGATCACACAACAACTCAAAAAGGGTAAAAGTCAGAATACATCCAAATTAAGTATTAAATAGTCAAACAGAGCTAATGTAACACAGTGCCTAATCCATCCACCCTCAACCCCCTTTTCCCATTTTGCACATGGAGTGGGGTTCATCCGTACCACTCACTCGCCCCTACCATCAGCTTAGAGTGTCCAATCCACCTACTGCATGCCTTTGGAATGTGGGAGGAAACTGGAGCACCTGGAGGAAACCCACACGACCGCAAGGAGGACATGCTGACTTTGGATAGAAAGCACCCCATCAAAGAATCGAACAGGAGAACCTCTTGCTTTGAGGTAACAATGCTAGCCACTGCACCACCGCGGCCACCCTAATATGTAATGTATAATAACTAAGACTGTATTTACTACGGAAGATAACTAGAAGATGTCAGGAACATTGAACATAAACTTTAAAATTATAAACACCTTCAATATAAAATCATGTTCAAACTATAATGTAAGAATATTTGACTATGAGTCATAATAAGATGGCAAGAATGAATACGAACCACAGCCTAACATCATCATTAAAAGAATTTCATATCTGAGGGAATCTATACCACAATAACATAAATGCAGACTATGGAAAGAATAATTCTTGAATCTAGAAAATAACATTCTGACAGCAAACTCATTGTATAGAGCTGTTGATATGACTGGCGCTAAAAGAGGTGTAAACCTAAAGTATTTAAACAAGTAAGACGTTTTTAAGAAAAGTTAAATGTTTCCTTAGTTAGAAAAGATTTTAAGTTACTTGGTTACGGTCAAAAATATTACATTATAAACTAGCAATCGTTATTAAGTAAATAATTGTTGAAAGTAATTGCCTATTCTATTGTGAAATAAATCAGCCAAAATGTAAAAGTTTTTTGTTAATAAAATGTCATATTTATTACTTCATAGCTAAGTGCTAAGCTAACTGCCATCTGGACTATATTAACCCTAAACAATTTCCCTTCCAAAGGCAAGAATCAAAATCTCCATTTTGTGCTTGTGAGGTAAACACCTTAACTTTTATACCAATCCCACCAGTCTTTTGGGAACTTGTACTTTCTTCTCTTTACTAAATATAGTATTAAAAGGAATAAATGAGAGGAATCACTCATGAATTAAAGGGAAATGTTATTTTAAATACAGTATGTAGTCACATCTTCTTTTTTTTTCTTTTAAAGAGATATGCACACTGTTAGTTCTTTGTTTCTTGGATGAAGCTCCAACAGGATTGTTTTTTAGGAGATCTTTTCATCTTGCTTGCAGAAGGGTCCACAGGATCCTGAGAGTGAAGTCAGTCATTGTTAGATAGGATATTTCTAGCTTCTTGTACAGTACTGAATGATATTTCACCTGAAGGATGAAATATTCTTTTTTAAACACCTTTATTGAATTATTACTTGTGACATATGTTAGAGTATGCTCAACAAAATATTAAGGTTGAAAGTAATTCTGCTACAAATATGTAGCATAAATAAGGTATAAAATAAAGCTTGCTTAAATGTAGAAATAGAGTTTAGCAATATGTGATTAACATCCATACTAAATGACTGTGGCTTGAAAAATAAGGAATTTGCTTAATGGACATGTCTCCTACAGAATCAGCAAAAATGTATGCATTTCACATTGTCAGTAAAAGCAAAGATATGAAAAACAGGATGTATGCGGCTTCCTTAAAGATTGGACAACAGGACATGTTTCTATCATACGACACTGTTAAGCAAGGAAGTTTGAATGATCAAGTCAGCATTTGTATGTGTTTTACTACAAGGTTTTCCTTAAAAAACAATAACAGTACAGGATGAAAACATGTTTTTTCTGCAAACACCAGCAAACAGATGTTCTTATACAAAATCCAAAATAGAATACCAAGAGAAAAATAGGATTTGAACTGCGTGACTAGAACAATATAGACTATAGCAGGTAGCATTGTTAGAGATATGCTTTTGTATTGTATCTCTCATATCATCCATGCTGTTTGAGAAGTAAAGTAGAACAGTAACTAAAGCTGCAACAGTGGTTCGTGTGATTTGTTATAAAAAGTCTTTTATCGGTTACTGTTTTTAAAGTGACAGAGTTTTAGGTGCTGCATCAGTGTACACTCTGCAAGTTTCTGTGGGCAGCAGACTGTGAATGCAATTATAACTAAACTTTGATTTCAGCAAAGCCCAGCCAGCAAGACTGAGTGTCTTAAAAAGACTTCAGATCCATCACAGTAAGCAGCACCTTATCATTATTTTCAACATAGGCAAACTTACATTTATATAAAGTAAACAAACCATACTAACAAGTTCACATTTACAAACATTATACATTACATATATTTTTCTATACAATATAATCAAACCAGCATTACATAAATTGTTTAATGCCTGCCTTTTCTTAAACCTCATTCCTCCTTCAAAACATTTTTCTGCATGCATTGTTCCCGCGCTTTCCATTCTTCTATGTAATTTTCTCCTACCATTTTCTAATAATCCCACCCCATTTTTATCTCTGTTACAAATATTCACTACTTCGTGTGGTTGGCTTAGACTTTGATTTCCATTTTCTAGTAATACTTTTTTGGCAGCCACAAGAATTAAACTTAAAAAGCCCTCGTGTTGGGAGGGTGGCCTAATGGTTAAGGTGTTTGCCTTACAAATACAAGGTGCAGGGTTTGAGTCTCACAAGGGGATAATTGGCTAGGCTTACAATGGCTCACAAGGGTGGTTAGCCTAGTACTAACCTATGAGCCCTTACTATATTTAAGCAATTCAGATCTTGCATCCCAGCTCAAAAAAAAAAAAATAACTTCCTTAGTTACATGCATTTAGTTTCATAGGTTCATAGGTGTTGACTAGGCTAATGACAATGAGGGCCTTTTTAAGCCTAGCCATGCATCCCAAATCTCCAACAAGTTCTTGTACCCTTAGTAAGTGTAGGCAAGGGCTTTGGAGATGAAACATTTACAA
Organism: Protopterus annectens; assembly: GCF_019279795.1. Taxonomy (NCBI): domain Eukaryota; kingdom Metazoa; phylum Chordata; order Ceratodontiformes; family Protopteridae; genus Protopterus; species Protopterus annectens. The sequence continues at coordinate 1,812,637,759 of NC_056732.1, forward strand.
GCTAGGGCCTGGGAGATGAACCATTTACAGGCTGCCTATGTCCATTAGAAACATAGATGCTAAACCAGGGATGAATTTCTTGTTCCCCATCCAATTGTCCAAGTTATACTTGAATTGTGTTACGGAGGAACTCTGCTTCACATGGATGGGGAGCCTGTACCATAGATGAGGTAGTCTCTGGGATACATACCAGTCTCTCTAGCAGGTCCTATTTATATCACAGGCCAAGGTTTAAGTTTTTAGAATGGGTAATTCTGGTGCTGTTTGTTCTGTGGATATACAGGAGGTCCATCAAAGTGGGGTCTGACAAGGTTCTGTACGCCAGGCATAGATCTCCCCTCAGCAGCCTGTAGGAGACAGAATACAGGAATAGGGCCTTGAGGTGGTCTACAAAGGACATGTTACTTACGCTCTGTATTCTTTTAGTGAGGAACCTCTGTGGACAGTCAAATTGTTGGATGTGCCTGGTTAGGTACATACAAAAGGGGGCGCTGTACTCAGTGATAGGTCTGATGAATGCCGAATACAGTAGAACAATGAATTCCTTGGACCTAGATGCCATACCTTTGTTTATAAGTTGCACAACACTGAATGAGTTTTTTACTATTCTAGACATGTGATGTTCAAAGGCTAGATTACTGTCTATGTATGTCCCAAAGTCCCTGACTACTGGGTTGACTCTTAGAGGTATGTTGTTAATATGATAGTTACCAGGAGAGGATGACTGCCCAAAGGATACTATTATGTATTTCTTGGCATTTAGTTTTAGTCCATGGCTCTGACACCAGTTATTTGTCTGTCAGCCCTTCATTGAGATCATTCATGTCAGTGGGGGATTCATTGACAGCTCCTAATTTGTAATCATCTGCAAATTTAGTCAGCCACAGGCCATTGACCCTGGCCTTGATTTCAGAGAAGGAAATGCCAAAAAGGAATGGTCCCAGAACTGATCCCTGAGGGACTCTGCTTATGACTGGTCTGTTTATAGAGGTGGACTTCCTGGGCCCTGTCTGTGAGCCAGCTGTCTATCCACTAGGAGACATAAGGGTTTATACTTAAACTCTTCAGTTTGTCAACAATTCCTGAGTGGGGTATTATGTCAGAAGCCCAGGCCAGGTCAAGGTAGGCAGTGTGAATACCATTTTGCCCTCATCCATTGCTTTGGTGACCTTCTCAAAGTTCACCAGGTTGAGTAAACATGATCTGTCCTTGATGAAACCAAATTGGGTTGGATCCAGTGTTTGGAGGTTTCCTATGTCATTATTCATCATTTCCATGATAATTCTTTCCATGACTTTGAATACAAGACTAGTGAGATATATGGGTCTGTAGTTTCCATGGTCTGTAGATGGCCCAACTTTGTGCAGAGGGATTACTCTTGCTGTTCTCCATTCATGATGCACAAAGCCTCTATGGAGTCTACAGTTAAATAGCAATTCCAACTGGCCTGATAGGTCATGTTTCATGCTACTTAGAAGGCATCATGGAATACTGTTTGGGCCCATTGAGTGTTCTTAGCCTTAGATAGAACATTGAGAACCTGTTCCCTAGTGATAGTAGGGGGGGTTACACAGGATTATAGGATCATAGGAGGTTACTAGGCTAATGGCTCTCGGGTTCTTACAAGCCTAGACAAGAGTTTATCCTAAAAAAGAACCCTCAGTCAGCACCTGTCAGCCCTGTCAGTGAAGGAAAAAGGTGGAACCCCTAGGACAAATTTGTGATTTCCCATCCACTCATCAAGGTTGCACTTGAAGAGGGTCAGCGAGGTACTCTGTTTGACATGTATGAGAAGTCTATTCCAGAGACAGGGCAGCCTCTGGAAGACAAACCTGTCTCTCCAACAGGTTTTGTTGATGTTGCATATTAGAGTTAGGCCTATCGAGCTGGTAATGCGCAAGGAGTTAGACTTATGGATATGGAGCATCTGTAGTAGGGCAGGATCCGATATTGCCTTGTAGGCAAGCCATAGATCACCTCTGAGCAGTTTGTATGACACCAAGTAGAGTGATAGTGATTTCAGCATGTCCACATAGGACAGATTTTGGAGGCCATGGATTGTCTTTGTGAGGTATTTCTCAGGCCTTTCCAGTTGGTGCAGGTATTTGGAGAGGTACATACCAAACAGGGCATTATACTCAATTATAGGCCTAATGAGGGGGGGAGGAGTACAGAGTGGTAATAACCTCCTTTTTTTCCTGGATGCAATCCCTTTACTTGTGAGATGAACCAAGTAAAAGGCTTTTCTGACCACTGTCGCTACATGATGGTCGAGTGTGAGATTGTTGTCAACTTGAGTACCCAGGTCTTTCACCACAGGTTGTGTGCTTAGGGGGTTGCCGTTGATGCGGTAATCAGTAGGGGGCATGTTTTTACCGAACAGTATGATAAATCATTTTTTTGTGTGTTTAACTTAAGGCCGTGATTTTGGCACCAGTTATTTGTAGCTGTGATACCCTCTTGCATTATATTAACATCATTTGGGGAGTCAATGACAGCACCCAACTTACAGTTATCTGCAAACTTGGTCAGCCACAGGCCCTTTGTCTTTGCCTGGACCTCTGAGAAGCAGATACCAAACAGTAGAGGTCCCAGGACAGATCCCTGGAGAACACTACTAGTGATAGTTCTGCTGTCAGAGGTGGTGGTGCCTATTTTGACCTTATGCGCCCTATCGGTGAGCCAGTTGGCCATCCACCTGATGAAATAGGGATTTATGCCAAGATGTGTTAGCTTTTTGATGATGCCTGAGTGGGGGATTGTGTCAAAGGCCTTGGCCAAGTCATGGTAAGCTGTATGTACTGACTTTCCCTCATCCAGGGCCTAGGTGACAGTCTCAAAGAAGTCAGCTAGGTTCAATAGGCAAGATCTGCCCCGACAAATCCGAATTGGGTGGGGTCAAGTGCTTGGAGATTACCTATGTCCTTGTTTATGAGATTCATAATAATACACTGCATGGCTTTACAGATCAGATTTGTCAAGCTAATGGGGTGATAGTTTCCCAGTTCAGTAGTGGCACCACCTTTGTATAAAAGGACTACAATGGCAATTCTCCACTTTGCTGGAATGAAGCCTGTAATTAGGCTGTGGTTGAATAGGGTGCTCAATGGTGAAACTAGTTCTTGCTGGACCCAGGCCATGGCGGTGAGAGTGCCAAATCCATCACATATGATGGTATTTCCTGAGGGAAGGTTGAGGGGGAGAGATGGGCAAAGTTGGAGCTGTATTTGTTGACCAGTAGGTTTGCTATATCTTCTGGTTCAGTATAGGTGGCTCCATTAATAATGAGCTCTGCTCAAAACTGTGTATTGCCTTTGAGGTTGCAGACAAAGGTAAAGAATGATTTGTGGTTATCCTTGGCCTGGGAGGTCAAATTAACCTCAAATTTGGCTCTGGTAGACTTTATTTGTCCTATGAGTTGTTTGTTTAGTCTAATGAGAGTGATTTTATCCTGCTGAATGCTACACCTCTTAATTTTTGCCATGATTTTCTTCCTTCTGTTATACAGCCTATATGCAGCTATGAATATGCTTGTATAGGGTTTCTTTGAACAGTTTCGTGTAGGCAGCAGGCTTTTCAGGGTTTATGTGAACTTGAAATTTTGTGAGGTTATCACTTAATAATGGGAAGTTAGCCTTAGAGTAGTTCCTGAATATTCCAGGGTTAGCTGGGGTCCCAAGTTTCATTTTTACTTCAGATGTGACTATTTTGTGGTCTGACCTTACCAGAGAACACATTACACTAGGGGGTGTGCATCACTCAACCATATTAGTGAGGACCAGATCCAGTATGTTTGCACTCCTGGTTGGTGTATTGAAAATCTGGTCTAGGGAGTTTGTGTTTACAAAATCCAGGAATCTCTGTGCCTGTACATTTGGTGTTGTATATGATTTGAGGTTAGCAATGGAGTAATTAAAGTCACCCATGACTATTTTATTGGGTTGGATGGTGAGTATGTAAAATAAGCTTAAATACTTATGGGTTTCCCGAGTCCTAGAGGGGGAACTATATCTTGCAAGATAGTGGCATAGGATTTTGCCTGTGGTGATTTTAAGCATGGAGAAGTTCATTGTCCTGTTTGACCAGCTTTGAGGTGTATTTATTTTTTATGTAAATTGTACTGTCCTCAGCTATAATTATGTCTCAATGACCACACAGATGTCAGCATTCTCTACTGTAAGGAGAGCTTGCATGGAGTGGGTGTTTTTGTTTAGACTCCTAACATTGAGCAGGAACACCTTTAGATGTTTTGGTTTGGATTTGCTATGTTGGAAGTATTTTCAGTTTGGCATTGCATAAAAAAGGCACCTTTGGAGGAAGACAACATTCTAGCTAATATTCAAAAGCCTAGAGGGGAAGGTACAGACCATCACTGGAAAAGTAACATGGTCTGTTGACCATCTCCTTCCATGTTGACAAATATTGCACCCCTTAGAATGACACCAGAAACTAAGTCAATTATTAAAGTCAGTCACTTTTTTTTATTGTGGCATCATCCTTGGAGAATGTAAAATACTGCCCATACCAGCCTTGGACACATACTCTGAGAGCTCCATGATGTCTCTCTTCGTATAGTCTAGGGAGGTACATCTCAGGTAGTTTACATTTACAGGGACTATGATTGAGTCATACTAGTACTTGTGGTTTAATGACATTGAGTGTGTGCATAATATGGAGGATCCTGGCCCCTGATAAGTAACTGACCGTGACTTTCTCCTTACTCTACCAGGTGAGGAGTCTCCAATGAGCAAAATGTTGGACTGCATGGTAGCTTCTCTTATGGGCTTAAAAGCAGAAGCTCCATCAGATGTGGTTGTATGTGTTTATTTATTTAACATTTGTTTACCGGAAAAGCCGAACTTGGAATGAGCCAATTTTCAGCAGATGCCTGGGGAGAAATGCTCTAGATGCATGTCTTTGTTGATGTGAGTGTTGTGGGTGTTGCTTGGAAAGAGTACATTTGGGGCTGTCAAGGGTATTTGTTTTCTGTACTTCATCTAGGAGGTCTTTGACGTTTAGGAAGGTTACATTTAAGTGCCTCAGCATATGTGGAGCTATTGTGTCTGCTTTCAACTGAGTGCGCTGGGTGCAGCATGTGTACTACATGACATTAGGAGTGCTTTTATGTGACAGCTTTGCCTCCAGTGACATTGGGTAAATGCATCTCTTACATAACATATCAGTTTGTTTGAGAATTAACTGGTTGTCAGTAAACATGAGGCAATTTCTGCATTGCCTCAGGGTGCCGATATCCACCAAGTTGGTGACGAAGATAGTGGGTAAGTTCATATCCATGGCAACAGGCCCTTTCTTATTGATTAGATGGTTGGGCTGAGAATATAAAAGTAATGTCAGGAGTTTGTAACTCTGAAAGCAGTGCTTGTCACCTCAAACTAGTTGCAATGTGTGCAACTAAGTATTAGTGAAATTTCAAGGGTGCTATTACAGGAAAAATGTCATCTCGAGATGTCTGCATCTATACACTTGAAGGGGAACTGATAAGTAGACCCTGAGAATTTATGGATGAATTATGGATGAATTATTTAGGAAGATATTTTGAAGATAGGTTAGACAACAGCAAATTAAGCAGTACAAACTGAAAAGAAAGAATTGGCTTTGTCAAAAATGATGAAAAGAGGGGATTTGCCCGGTTGGCTGCTGCCCGGCTACTACTAGTGTTGTTCTTACCACAACTTCATGCTGCTGGGATACAATGCTCCTTTGTTTCTTCTCTGTCCAGAAGCAAACAGTAGCACCAATACCAATGTGAAAAGTAGACAACAGACTCTGTGGTGATCAACAGTCTTGTCCCAGACGATGTAAGGGTCTGTAGGCTTGTTGCAGCTTTTTCCTCTTGGATGCCTTGAATAGCAACCAGACCAATCAAGAAGGTCCAACATGAACACACTAAGCTCAATCAGAAACAGTCAGAAATCAATTTGCTCTGCTCCTTCTCTCACCAGGAGCAAAATATAAGTGAAATTCCAAGCTCGCACCTATGAATCAGTTATTAGGCTTTCTGGTGATCAGCATTCTCCAGGAAATGTCCCTGTGCTCCTTCTCTCCCCAGGAGAAAACAGAAGCACTAATCCCAAGATGATTACTGACAGGCAGAATGTTGGCTCTCCAATAACTGGTGGTCTTGGAATAGATGTTGCAGAGTGCAAGATGGAAAAGGTGAATATTCTAAGAGCTGCAGTGTGCAGTAAGCAGTTAGATATGAAAGAGAGGGTAATGTAAGCTTTAGCTATCTAAGTGAATAGCCACTAATTTTAAAAGAGGAAGATAGACTGGAAAGGGTGGGCACTTTTTATTCTGGCTCTATGTAATGCAGTAGGATGGCTAATACATTAAAAAAATGTAAATACCTGAAGGGAGGGATTTCACAAAATGATAATTTTGTGCTTACTCACAATAGCCAATGAAAGGGGGAGAGGGAAGGAAATGTGTGGTCAAATTAACATAAGGGGCAGGTAACAAGAAAGGCAGTTGAGTTGAAAAATACAACAGCAACAGAGTGGGAGGGTGGAGGTAAATTTAATTTCTTTGTGACTCACAAGAGACATAGCCATGGGCCCTTTCCTAGTTTAAATATGCAATTAAAAGCAGAATACAAGTAAACCAAAGTGTAAAGAAAATAAACCACAATACACAAAATAGAAGAAGGTAATGAAGCAATGCAAAACATGAGAAAGCAAAAATAAACTAACCCTTTCCCTCACAGCAATCTGTGGCAGAGTCTGAGTGAGATTTTCCAGTATTTTGGCCAAAGTACTCTGTAAGGAATTTTAAAAATCTGCTAATGCATTACACTCTGAGAATATATACTTCCAGGTACCTCTTTCTTCCCCATTACACCTCCAACATTTACCATCTACCTGACCAAAAATTATTTGGAGTCTGCCTGGGGTATAAAAGTACCTATGCAAACACTTGCAGACAAAAATAATTTTCTTGCAAATTTTTGGAAGCTATACATATGTCCTCTTATTGTACCTTTGTGAATTGCTTATCTAATCTCCCTTCCCAATATTTTCTGACTTCCTCTGATTGATTTCTATAGTTATTGTGCAATATTTTATATGCCCTGCTAATTATCCCCTTTTTAAATGCAGCTTATATTCTAGATTCAACTAAAAACTCAACTAATGCAGGCCTTTCCTATAAGATTCTGTTATCCATTTCTATTTGCCTATACTCTGATACAAATCCCTGATAGGGAAGGCAATATCTAGCCTGCAGTCCAAAAGTCTTATTGGCCTCTTCCCATTCTATCACCTTTCCCTCTCAAATCATTTGTTCCCAATACTCTTGTTCCTTTGCCAGTTTCCTGCAGTAATTTCCAGCCCCCTCTTACCTATTTTCTGTACCCCTAATAGCAGTCATCCCTATTGGCAGAATCTCCTTTCTCCATTCCCATGTTGGCTTAGTTGCTAGTGTACTTTCTGCTACTTTATGAATATAATATTCTGCATGACTGTTGTTATTCTCCTTAAGGAGTTGTGTCCAAAATCCCACTCTTTTCCTATTTCTTGAATTACCCTCTTGCTTCATCATCATCATCTCTTTCCACTTCGAATTATATTGTCTGCTTGTGATATGTATAAGAGCCTTAACTGTGTAGTTCTAAAATATCCCTTCAAATAAGGTAATTCTAAACCTCCTTGTTTTATCCGAAGGGTCAAATTATCCCACTTGACTCTTGCCCTTCCCCTCCCAGATAAAATCCTTCAACTCTTTAGTTATTTATTATCTACAACTTCTTCTCTGGTTGATAAAACTATACCTGACCTGTGTATAAAAACTATACCTGATCTGTGTATAAAACTAAAGGGACTAAAAACAATTTTACTACTTGCATCTTCAAGTAAAGTCAAGTACAATTTTATTGTCATTCAGACCATACAGCCAGTTCACTGAACGAAATTACATTTCTCAAAGCTCATGTGCAAATACCTTACAGTTAAAAAAATAAATAAATAAATAACAGCAATACCAGCAACAGCGACAACATCAACAGCGGCAACAGCAGTCCAAGGGATCAAGATACAAATAACGGTTCTTTGCCAAACTCAGAGTCGATATTCAGTGACCACAGCCATCCTACCATCCACACCATCCATACTATCGCCAACTCCTTCCCAAACACCAACAAAAAGTTCCAAAGTCATCCATTCACCTCGGGTCATTCCAATCCTGTCCACCGGCACACTACTACCTCAACAGATCAATTTAAATTGACCATAACAGTCTTTTCCTTCCACACCATCCTCATCGAGATCAGCAGCTCTATCTACCAACACCATCATCATTCAAATGTCTGGACCAATCCTTGACCACCACCAAAGACCAAATTCCACAAGCCAGTCTCCAGTTCCTGCACTTGAGAAAACCACCATCCCTAAAGGCCTGAGACAAACATGGCCAGCTCAACGGTCACTGCAAGATCCAAAAACAAAGCAATCCACAAGAACCCAGCAGAAAAACACCGCTGCTGCATTCACCACACACTGACTAACAAAACATTTCACAAAACCAATGATACACTGACAGGAAAAAACACATAAATACAAAAAAAATGTACCGCACATTCAGGAGCTAGAGTAGCCACTGCTATTCAAGGCGCCACTATCTTGGATCTTGCTATTTATAAATCTTGCTATTTATATCCATAAGCAAGAGCTTCCAGTCTCTCAGTTTTTTATTATCTTTTGTTTAGTTTTTCCCACATATCCTTAGCTACCATAAAAGAATCATTTTTAACCCATACTCCTAAATATTTCATTTTATCATGTCCTCGTAAATATGGGTATTGCAAAACCATTTTCATATGTGGGTATATAGTTTACAGTATTTGTTTTATATTCATTAATTTTATAACCCCCCCCAAAAAAAAAATAGAATGTTCTACAACACTGAGATGTCCTTTCCTGGTTCCATCAGGTACAAAATAATATCATATGCAAATTAAGCCAACTTTTCTTGAATACCATACCAATCATATCATTGAATTTATGAGTCCCTTATTTTCTTTGCTAATGGTTCTAAATTTTATGCAAATACCAAACGGGAAAGACGATGCCCCAACCTGGTTCCTCTGTTTAGACACAACTTATCAGAGAGGAACCCTACCACTTTGATGTTTGCCTCTTCTCCTTCATATATCCTCCTAATTTACAATCCCCCAGATTCAGCAATCCTCCGTGTAAGACTAAATAAGTCTTGAACGGTATGATGCCAGCATGCCATGCATATTCATGAGGGCATGCTGAATCATACCCTAGTCTAACACGGTCAGTGTAGGAAAGTAGGGGGCGTGTCAGATTGCCGAGTACTGCAAAGGGACACATGCCCCCAAAAGTGTCAAAGTCTTGACAGTAAACACCCACGAGTGAGTCCGCTGAAATGTCAAGGAACACAACACCACACATCCCCACAGACTAAACCCTACTGAAAATGTATAAAATGTAAAAATAACAGTTTCATTTTCTTTTTTATCATTTCCAATATGTTTGCCCACATTTGCGCTCGTTTGCACGGGTATGCCTTTCGCTCAGCCACAGTTAGCAGACATTGAAAAGCATATAAGATCTACATATGCAAATTAAGCCAAGTAGCAATAGCATAGCGGTAGAGACGTCGGCCAAAGAGGAGGTAGTCACGGTTCGAGCCCCCACAACATCATTCTCCATTTTTTATTTAAATAAGTATGAAACAATTCCCCGACATATATAACTATAATTTAAGTAAAAATGTAATGAAATGGCCCATGTATATGTGAACAAAACCGATATAATATATAAAAAAAGGAACATAATTGCCCATAGCTTAGCAGCGCTTTAGCAAGCTTAATATGAGTGCCCGTAGCTGAGCAGCACTTTAGCAAGCTTAATATGAGTGCTCGTAGCTGAGCAGTGCTTTAACAAGCTTAATATGAGTGCCTGTAGCTGACCAGTGCTTTAACAAGCTTAATATGAGTGCCCGTAGCTGAGCAGCGCTTTAACAAGCTTAATATGAGTGCCCGTAGCTGAGCAGTGCTTTAACAAGCTTAATATGAGTGCCCATAGCCCAGCAGCGCTTCACCCAGCTTAATATGACTGCTTATAGCTAAATAACGCATTACCCAGCGTAAGCCATTTGCGTGGAGCTGCGCACCGCGCCAACCAGCTTACCGTCGGGCAACGTTGAGCAACCTGTAGCAAAGTCATCTTTACACAGACACACCTCCTAGCCTGTCTAGACAGTAGTAAAATAAAAAAGCAATGACAAGGGTCGAACCCGGGATACTGTGCACCATAGTCAAAGTACTGAACCACTAAGCCATGACAGTTATACTTAGAAATACAGTATTACCATACATATAGGAATGAATGAAAATATAACCATGACAAAGCAGGTTTGCTGTAAGCTGATAAATATCCAAAATGGCCAATAACAAATAAGTGCGGGAAAACCGGCATATATAAGCCCCATAGGCGGGAATACACACCATAACTGATTGTGGTACCCATTTGCAGTCAGGGTGGCAGGTGCAGGAGAGGGAAATCTCTTTAGAGCACAAAGGTGGGGCATTGAGGAGTCAAAATTTATGGTTTGGCTCCTAGTCCATCATCATGAAGGCCAACTCATGCAGGGCCAGGTTCAATGGGGAGCATACAAGGCAGAGGCGTGGAACCAGTTGGCACATGATCTCACCAGTGCCACATGCATTCTGAGGACTGGTGAACAGGTCCGTCACCACCATGCGGACCTGAAGCGATGAAAGGAGGACCAACTGAACCGATGGATCCAGGAAGCCCGTCAAATGCTCAATGCCCCACTACTGAGTAAGTATCCATGTAATTAAGTATATAAGAAATGTTATCCTAGCCTATAGTATGGATAGGTATGTTCCAATATTCCTTCATTTATATTACAGCTGCAGGTGTTCATTCTGCGAATCGGCAAGCCTATGCTGATAGGCTGGCAAGATTGCGCCACCAGGCAGGTTAGTAATTATTCTGCTGGTATTGTTATAGAATATAAGTGAGACAGCCTGTAAAAGAGTTCAGTGTTGTAACCCAGTAATAAAGGTCAAATAAGCCTAGAAGAAAGATTCTGCTAGTATTGTAAGATTAGATAAGTGATGCAGCCTGAAAAAGAGTATTGCAATCCATTAATAAAGATTAAACAAGTCTCAAATAGAGTTTCCACCTGTATTGTAATATCAGATAACTGCTTCAGCCTGAAAATGAGTGTTGTAATCAATCAACAAAGGACAGACAAGTGTTGAATACATCCTTGTAAATTCTGCCATATGAAATAAGTGAGTCAGCTGGAAAGGATTGTTGTAATCCAGTAACAAATGTTAATAAAGCCTAGAATTAAGTACCATCCTGAAATGTAAATATAAAATAAGTGAGAGAGTGTGAGAAAGAGTTTGAAGCTACCAAGAAAGCTGTAATAATTCTGGAATAAAGGTATACTGCATTCACTACATAATGAAATGAATGAGACAGCCACAACCAAAGAGTGAAATGTCTTTAATAAAGTACAGAACCTGGACTGTGTCCATCCCACAATTTGAATATGTTGCTGTACCTTTGCATTATGCAGATAGTATGATTGTATGAAATGCTGAACATCCACAGTTGTCTAGACCCATATAAATCAAATGTAGCAGGATGCTTTACCTGAACACAGCCAGATATGAACATATATGAATACAAATGGAATATATATTAATGTAGCAGTAACATCCCCATCACCAACATTCCTAAGGTTACATACAGGAAACTGTACTAATACATGTAGGGGATATATATCTGCATCTACTAGGAATGTACAGTATATGTATAGGTAGTTTAAGTTGTTAATGTAATATTTCTCCACCCTTCCCTATTTTCACAAATTATGCCATTCTACACCAAACTGGGTATGTGTATTCACAATTAATTCCCATGGACATTTGTCCTGTTGGTTTATACATATCTGCATGTACGTTGATGCATGTGCCCTGTTCACATATCCAAACCTGATGGCCTGTTGCCACCAATCAACCCTGCATGCTGTTGGAATGTCCACTGTTGTTCTAAATATGCATGTGTTATGCTTGCTGCTCAATGTTCGGAATTCATGTGTGTTTGTTTAATGGGAATACTAATGCATGCTGTTACAACTAATTTTGAATGGTGTTGTTTGTTACTAACCCAAAATGCCATAAAATACTGCTAAACATAGGACAACAGGGAAGGCGGGTTCCAGCGGACCCACCTCTCCCACTTCAGCTGGCGAGTGCACCTGGCACCAGTGCCCAGGCCGGGACCTCCTCCTCCAGTGGCCCTGTGCCACCTTCGGGTGGAAAGCACTGCAGGGGATGGGGCTCGTACCCCCTCTGCAAGCGTGGCCGGAGGAGAGCCTCCACTCACCCTCCAAAGGGTCCAGTCTGTGGTGCATAGTGAGATCAGGCATTCCGTGACTGATCCCCTACACCAGCTTGAGGCGAGTGTGGCACAACTCATGGGTGTGCTTGCCTGTCTTATCCAGCCCCCAGCACAGCCCCAGCCTGGGCTGTGAAGGTGCAGTGATAATTGCCCATGGGTGGGGATCTCAGTTCCACTGTTGCCATCTGTGGGCTCATGGACTTGCGATATCCAAACATCCGTCCCCATCAATTGTGTTTACCCCCCACATGTGTCATACTCCACCCCTGTATGCGTCTTGTTTGTCTTGTCTGTTAACCTCCCCAACCTACCTCCCCAAATATACCTACTTCCTGTACCTCGCATTCCACTCTCACCTGAAAAAAAAAGGGCACTCTGTTCCCACAAAAAAAAATTACACCCCATACATAGCTGCCGATTTCATACACATGTCTGCTGGACATGTAAACTGATAATTACAATTGGCTGTACAACATATTTTGTTGTCCTCACCCCTCTCTCAGGGGTGGAAGGTGTCAAATTTCACTCTAAATTTCTAACATATGCACAGCTGTTGCTGGTAAAGAATTGCGCAGCTATGGGCCTTCCCTACATCCTTCCTGAACATCCCAAGCTTGTTTTCCTACTGTCCTACCCTCTTTCTGCCCCCTTTTTTACCACTTTCCTATTTCCCCATTTTCGTTTCTTTAAAAGAAATTAGCGCGGGTGTTAGCGGGAGTAAGCACTTTTAAGCAGTATTCAGCAGATGTGCGCTTGTATGCGCTTAGCTAAGTGTAGCTAAGCATCGCGCAAACCCACTTACAACTGCTTAAAAGTGCCTTAGTCACTCTGTATGACAAGGCCTGTAGTCTGCTCATCAGAAAAATATAATACCCCTGTCAGTCTCGAACCCCGAACCTTGGAAACACTAGACTGCATGAATTACCACTGAGCCACAGCAAATATACAAGAACTTGGCGCTGAAAGAAATATAACATGAAATACAATGAGTGAATGTAAAGGGAAAATAGGAAGGCCATTACACAAAGCTTGTTCTGTGTATCTTTACTGGCAATTCTTGTGGAATTGCATTACATGAGTAAGAGAAGAGAAACAGCCATGCTAGTAGGTAATAATGTTACAGTAGCACCTTACAAACCCCACACAGTATCAGAGCAGGATAAACACCGCCATATTTGCATAGGTAAGAGGCCAGACCTCCCAACTGTGACTAATTTACAGGGATGTCCCTGATTTGCAAACAAATGTTAGCTGTGCCCCAATGACTCCCTGTGAAATGTACTAACAGTAGGCAGAAAGGTGGAGAATCCCACGTAATGGTAACTGTCAATTAGTTAGAGTAGACACTGCTTGCATATCAGAAATGGTGTAGTAATACATATGCTCAAAATACCCCACAGTCTCAACTGCGGAATATCTGAAATATATCACGGGTGTATCCCACAGATATGTACCTTTCCCTGAGGCTGGTCAAATATATACCTGAGAGTATCTGAGGCCTGGAAGTGTCAGAAACACACAGACATATCAGCCTGTCTGTTGTTACACACTCTGCAAATAGCTGCAGAATTACTTCTACAAGCATGCCCTTATCTAGGAGTACAACACAGAAATATCAAAGGATGTAGCCATGTACTGCTAGCAACCACCTATGGCAATGTCATTGTGCAGGTGCTGAAAAGACTGGTGTGGTGCACAGTCAAGGAATACTAGGCTAACCTCAGTCTACCAGCTGGATATGTCCACAGGTGGGAGGTACACACACAGATTACTATCCATAATAATACACAGTACTGACATATGTCCACTTGTCATGAGCAGACTGTGCTAATATCAACACAAACAAAACACAAACTGTTCAGAAGTCAGTAACATACTAATGACAGTATAGCAGTTCACAAGCACTGCATGTGCCTGATATTCATAATTGTTAGTACAATATACTTAGTTGTCCTCACCCCTCTCTCAGGGGTGGAAGGTTTCAAATGTCACACCAAATTTCAAATATATGTACAGCTATTGCAGTTAAAGAAATGTGCAGCTATGGACCTTCCCTATACCCAGCCTGCACATCCCTAGCTGGTGTCCCTACTGACTTCCTGCTTCCCACTTACAACTGTTTAAAAGTGCCTTATTCACTCTGTATGACAAGGCCCTAGTACTGCTCAGCAGCGAAATAAAATACCTTTGTAAGTGTCAAACCCCAGACCCAGACAGCAGACATACAGCTGAAAGAAATATATCATGCATTACAAGGAGTGAATGTAAATGGATAATAGGAAAGCCATAGCAACACATTCCAGTAAAGACAAATATCAGGCATTCAAGGAGTGAATGTAAAGGGAAAATAGAAAAGCCATAGCAACACATTGCAAGAACTACTGTTGTATGCCAGTTAATCCACAAATCCCACAGGAAAGTACATACTCCCATGTAAACAGTGTTAGCATTAGCAGGTGTGAGTTAACATACACACTGAGAAGAATGAACTGGAAGAAGCAACAGTCAGGTTTCAGTACAACATGCATTTCAGTGGCTACAACACAGCCTTAGATATGAGAGACATACCAACCTTCTGACTGACACAACAGTGTCCATAGCAAACCAGCATGGTCCACACCTTGAAAAACTGAAAGGCCTACGCCTACCTAACCTATCATTTTATAGCAGTGTCCTGAAATCACAGTGAGAACTGCAGTTACCACACAGCAGGCTGCATGCAATTACTAAATGCTGGCCACCAACTGGTGCAGAGGCCATCACATGCATATGTGCAGATACCTACAAAAGCAGCCTGTACTGCCAGTCCACACATGCAATAATATCATTGCAGCAACTGGAAGGAGAGAGAGAGAGAGAGAGAGAGATAGAGACAGAGACAGAGACCAAAAAAAAAAGCAAGCAAGCCAAAAGAAAAAAGCTGTCAGAGACACCAATCCACAAAATACAGAAATACAACACATCAACAGGTACAACTGACAGAGGTGAGAAATACAAAGGTAATGTATGTAACAGATATGTATTTGCTGGCATCTGAGTGATGTGTCTGAAAGGTAATCTCCATACTGTGAACCCTCCATATGTGTTAGCAGTCTGTATCTATATGTATATGCAGATGTGCATAGGGCAAGGGACATACTGCAACTGTTAGTGAAGGCTGGACATACATATGTAGTAGAAGGTTGCTATGTGCACATATCAATGTAGGTTGTAGTGTGTGGCATTGAAAGCAGCATGCAGTGCAGGTATATGTCATGTGGTGGTGAACTTCTGTGGGACTGAGCCAGTGAGGCCTGCTACAGCTATACGGCCTGAGGCCAGCATAATGCATTCTGCACAACACTGTACAATATCATTACAGAATGGTATGTCTCACAACTGTTTCAGAAGTGATATTCCCACCATGAAAGGTGGGCAATCTATGTGCCTAGATGTGCATGTATATGTACAGCAATGGATGTTTAGAAGTATGTGCATATACATATATATATATATATATATATATATATATATATATATATATTTATATATATATATATATATATATATATATATATATATATATATATATATATATATATACATATATCTATATATATCTATATATATATATATACATAGAGAGGTATGTATAGATAGAATGAGAGATATATAGATAGATAGAATATGTATATACATATAGATATAATAGATACATACATATATAGATATATATGTAGATACATACATATATACAGATAGATGAATGTCTATATATATATATATATATATATATATATATATATATATATATATATATACATATATATATATATATATATATATATATATATATACAGCGGTGTGAATATATATATATATATATATATATATATATATATATATATATATACATATGTAGATATGTATATATTTATATATATATATATATATATATATATATATATATATATATGGATATGTATATATTGATATATATTTATATGTATATATATATATCTATATCTATATATATATATATAGAGAGAGAGAGAGAGGGGGACATGGGGCAGATGTATTGAAACAGGTGCCTGGGGACCAAGGCATGGACTGAACACCAGTGTTGATACTGCAGTACCATACCCCATTCCAAAACACGTTACCCACTAACTACCACATAGGTGGTTGCCTGCCTACCACTGGGGGTGTCAGAAGGGAACATGGGACACAGGTGTACAATAGCCTCCCCTTTGATATCCACAGTGGCACACTAGTCTTGTAATCCCTGTACATGGTACGTGTCATCACAAAAGGTGTGTCAGCTAGGGAAATGTAAGTCAGTGTATCCCTCTACACCTCATAATATCCTATGCAGTATGTACCTCCCATGAGAACTACAGCAAGTGGAAAGGCCACAGACATACCTAACAAAGACTGATAATGCCCTCAAACACATTCCCTCTGCAGACTGACTCACAAAACCACAGCTAGAGTGCCTTGCATACTTCCTACACAGAGGTTACCACTGCTGGACATACAGAGTTATGTCACACCCATACCAGTTGGTGCACCACCATGTCAACACCTCACAATCTGTCCAGCCTACATGACCTAGGGCCCTAATCCTTGTCACTGCACTAAACAGCACATGCTGGAGGTACAGGTTTCTATACACAAATATGCCATACTCTGGACTAAACCACCTAGCATTAACAAACAAGGCTCCTTATTAGTAGATGTAATACATACCCCTGATGAATGTTATGGAGATAGGTAATATGCCCTGTGAGTCACCTCTGTGTAACCGTTTCACAGGAGCAAGTAAAATCACATTACATGTGTACCAAAGGGCAGGGTAATATATGGCTAGGCTGCCCTAGGCCCAGGTCCAATAGCATAGTACCTACCTATGACACAATGCACACACACATGTACTCAGTGCAATACCAGCCATGTGAGGTTGAATGAGTGTGACACTCACTGTGTGCAAGGTCTGTAAAGGTGTGATAGCTTAGCTTGAGTTTGTGTCTGTCATGGTAGTTTGTGTACTAGGTGTGAGACTAGAGAAAGATGTGTCAATTATCGGGATGCAAACATAGTAGATTGGCATATGTTGTGCAGAGTTCCTGTATGCGACTGGTGTCCCATTGTAGGCAGAAGCAATACATGTATGCTCAGTTAGTGGTACTGCTGTTGAATCCAGCTCACATATGAACCATTGTACTACCTGAAGTTGTAGGCCTAAACACTACAGTATGGTGTAAGTTCACATTCCCTGGTAACACTGTCTGGTGTGTTTCCTGTAGTCTGCACAGATTACATACCCTCATGCATAGGTATCTGTAAATAGGGCACACAGTACTATAAGGTACACAGTTAATGCTCATCTGTGTCGTCACATTTGTGTGTTGTATGTGTGTGTGTAATGATGCCTGTACCATGGCTGCAATCAGATGTGTTACAGGGTATGTGTGTACCTGGCAGCATGTATACTCTGTGACAGCAGTATGCTGGCTATATTAACAACTGTGCACATATGGCAGGTAGGCGTAGCGCATCAAAGACTAGGGTGGATTACCGTTGAAACTGTCAATCCGCATTGCATTCATTGCATGGGATGACAATATTCTTCATCCATTGGCTTGATACATACCCTGTGTGAGGTTGTGCATTGTATCCCAAACAGTGTGCAGTGCTGGTGTATACTAGTTTGTTGTATGGGTGTGGCAGGCACTGTCAGACAGTTGTGGGCTGAGCACTGATATGTGGTAGCACATGCAATACCAGCCATGTGAGGTTGAATGAGTGTGACACTCACTGTGTGCAAGGTCTGTAAAGGTGTGATAGCTTAGCTTGAGTTTGTGTCTGTCATGGTAGTTTGTGTACTAGGTGTGAGACTAGAGAAAGATGTGTCAATTATCGGGATGCAAACATAGTAGATTGGCATATGTTGTGCCGTAGTTCCCTGTGTACGACTGCGGTGTCCCATTGTAGGCAGAAGCAATACATGTATGCTCAGTTAGTGGTACTGCTGTTGAATCCAGCTCACATATGAACCATTGTACTACCTGAAGTTGTAGGCCTAAACACTACAGTATGGTGTAAGTTCACATTCCCTGGTAACACTGTCTGGTGTGTTTCCTGTAGTCTGCACAGATTACATACCTCATGCATAGGTATCTGTAAATAGGGGCACACAGTACTATAAGGTACACAGTTAATGCTCATCTGTGTCGTCATACATTTGTGTGTTGTATGTGTGTGTAATGATGCCTGTACCATGGCTGCAATCAGATGCGTGTTACAGGGTATGTGCGTGTACCTGGCAGCATGTATACTCTGTGACAGCAGTATGCTGGCTATATTAACAACTGTGCACATATGGCAGGTAGGGGTATGGCATCAAAGACTAGGGTGGATTACCGTTGAAACTGTCAATCCGCATTGCATTCATTGCATGGGATGACAATATTTTTCATCCATTAGCTTGATACATACCCTCGGTGTGAGGTTGTGCATTGTATCCCAAACAGTGTGCCGAGTGCTGGTGTATACTAGTTTGTTGTATGGAGTGTGGCAGGCACTGTCAGACAGTTGTGGGCTGAGCACTGATATGTGGTATCGAACATGTGTATCCCCTGATAGACAGACAGATGCTATATATGGCAGTTAAGTGATATCAGTACATTAGAATATTAAGTGTGCCACATGACTTGCTCACATATTTTTCTTTTCCTTCCAGGGTGATGGTGCATCAGCGTAACCCACCTTATACAGCAGCAAGAGGAACAGGAGATCCACCAGAGCCTGGTGCATAATTTCTCTGTGCTGTTTTCCAGGACCAGACAGAACCAGCATGAGAGGGCTGCACTGTGGCAAGATCTTGTCCGGCGGGTAAATGACATAGGCATGCATAACCGGACATATGAGCAGGTACGCCATCACTGCAGTGATTTAATTAGACATGTCTGGCAGCGTGCGTCTGATATCTACAGACAACAGCTTGCCACAGGTTGTGGGGTACCTATCCACCCCCCCCTCACCAGTGGGGAGGAGCTACTCCTAAGTGTCGTGGCTCCAGGCCAACAACAACAACATCCACAAACATGTGTCATCATGGAGGCTGGAGCCACTCAGCATGTTGAAATGGAGTGTGCAGGTAACATGCCATATCTATAGTGGACTGTTCTCTGTACTGGCAGTTTATGTGTGTGTGAGATGTGAACTGTGTGTGTGTAGCTGTTAACCTGCCTATTCTTGTGCAAGATTGATATTCTGTGTATAATCTGTACATCTGTGAAAGCCAACTGTTGTACTACTGTACTTTATCATACTCACAGTATCAATGGCACAGCTGTGGCCACTGGCAATCACTGTCATATTTTTGCAGGTCCCTCTGGAGTGACAGCAAGGCAGCCAAACCATGCTGGTGAGTGTGTAATAACAATACTATTGCTAATGACATGTGCATGTCATATGGAGGTGTAGTCTGTGCACATGTAGCACACCTACGTATAATGCATGCTGTGCATGTTTGCTGTGAGACTATGCATATCCCATTATTCTCAGTAGCTGCCTCACTCACATGCAATACACAGAGCATCACACACACGTGGCAACACAGTACCGGACATTGGATAAGCATACCTAATACACATGTACACAACACACACATTTTTGGCATAGACACTACATCTTAGACTGCTACACATGTCCAATTATGACACCTGCTGTATGGCCAGCCTTCAGTATCCCACTTATCATCTATGCAGCACACATAATATACCCGAGGGGTAGAGGCCTATTATGTCTTTGTGCAACAGTCTTGAACAAATAATACATTCATGTTAGGCAATGCTCACTATTGGCCACCTTACACACCCATGTAACAAGTGGCTGTGTAATTGTGGATGTAGTCATGTTACTGCACTTCAGGTACAGCATGCTAGCTGCCTGTCTGGCACACATTATTATTGTTGACTGACCACAAGATGCATGTTGATCATGGCTCATGTTACTACACCACATCCAGTTCCACTGACCACAAAAGTACACATAGCAATTATTGTGTAGCACCGTCATGTGTTGTGTGTGTGCAAATATATGCACCCACAGCTTGTAACACTTGCACAACATTGTTCTGTCCTTGTACACATTGTGTCCCAGGGTGGAGACAATCACTGAACAACTACACACAAGCATCAAGTACACGTATATTGTTATTAACAAGGGCTGTCTACACTTGCACTGCATGTTCCTGTGCAACACATAATCTGCATGCTGACACATGTGCAGTGATGTTTTTCCTTGTGATACTGTCATCCACCCTCAAACAGTTTTGTGTATGTGTTGGATTGCAGGTGTGTGTGTGTTTGTATCTGCTGGACTGAGGAGTATGCATGTGTGCCTGTGTGCTTCTGTGCATGTGTGCTAACATAGTGTACACATTTGTAAACCGTGTTTCCTGTCTTCCTCTCACAGGTTCTGATGTTGCTCTGGTGGAGTGCAGCAGGGAACCTGAAGCCACTGCTGGGGATAGTGATAATGATAATACATGTGTAATGGCACAGGGAGGTGTGACAGGGTCTGTCGTTGGTCAGCCAATCGACACTACACAGCAGTCAACCCCATCAATGCGCACAGTCATCCTGCCGATACATCAAGTGTCACCAATGTCCTTAGCTGAGGGATAGCATACAGAGGGCATTGACCAGGGTAGTGTGGTATCATTGGCACATGCATCCCCTCACAGCAGCCATGGCCAGATTCCTGACATAGTACCACACAGGCAGATGTCCAGGGGTTCTTGTGGGAGCATCCATGGTTGTACTACCCCTGTCAGATGTGCCCACAGAGGTCTTTCAACCTCAGCTATGTTCCGGGTTGTAATGCAGGCATAGGCACGTATGGAACGGTACACCAGACAGGGTCTGAGGGAGCTTAGAGCACATCGCACCGCTATGAATGACACTATGTGTGACATTGCGGCTGCCATCCGTAATATCAGCGAGGTCATTGATAGACGTTAGGGGGACACATTAGATCTCTTCCACAACTACATGTCCATGAGCCAGGACAGTGCACTACGGTTGAGGCATCGACATGGATGTATGCCAGCAACATCATCAGCTGGCAGTCATCACGGACGACAACAAACCTGCAGCCGCTCCCATAGTGCCAGTACCAGCCCCAGCAATGCTGGGTCTGTGCTGTCATTAGACCATCCTAGAAGACCACGTGCATGTGGCTCTGGACAGTCCAAGCAGGGACATGTGTCCAGTCAACAAACAACTGCCTCTGATGACAGTACCCAGTTTGGCTTAGTACCTGATACTGTCCATAGCACCCCTGCCAGGCACAGGTACCGTGTCCGTGGCCAGAGACAGTGATCTGTATGACCTGGCAGGTACAGTCTGTGGCTGTCCACAAACACCCGTATATGGCAGCCACATGGTGGAACTGTGTGCATGCATACACACACATATAATGCTAACACCTAGGGCTAACACATACACACACACATTGCATCAACATTGCCCCATGTTGTACTGTTGTCCCTCACTAACACACACACACATGTTGACTGGATGTGTCAGTGACAGACTCTGGCAAACCAAGTACACACCTGTGCATATGATGAAACTGTGCCACCTCCTGCCATCTGTAACATTGATGCAGGAACAGGATAGCATGGTGCTGATGCAAAGGGTGACTACATAGCACTGTAGTAATATTATCATGTTGTTAACAGTACAGTGTAATGATATCGTTGTGGGTATATCCGAGCATGCATGATGCATTAACACTATGATTGTCATTGTAGTTTTGTATACACCAGTGTTAATTTCCAAAGTGTACTGTCTGCACATGTGCCACATGGCTGTTGTGTGTACCTGTGCCTGCATGTGTTGGGGCGTGGACAGTACATGTGTGCTGTTTGCAGCACACAGTTGCAGGTGTACATTTGTGAACAAGGTGGAGTTGCGTTCTCTGTATGTAGATGCTTAGTGCACACATGGGAAGGGTGACATGCACCATGTGACACAGTATTCATACATTGTAGTTCTTATTGGTGGGCACTTTGCGTTGTACTACACATATGTTTCACCTGGGGTCACATGTATGTATGACATGGTTTGACAGTATGCTGTGGGTGATACGGTTTCCAAATGTCAATGGTCTGCATTCTAGTGGTATACACAACCTACATAGCTTGACATTCACTGGTCAATACATGGTGTCTCCTCAACTGATACACAGATGTGGGAAACCTGGTGTCAGTGATATCCCTACAGTACTACACTATACCAGTAGCCATTCTTACTGAGCCCCACACATCCCTGGGAACAATACTCTTTGGCATATAGCAGTCTCATGTACATGCCAACACACTATGGATATGTCCATCCATGACTGCAAATGCATACAGTGGCCTACAATGCATTCTACACATGACAAGCCTAACCACCACAAGGGTATCATACAGACAGATACCTGTTGTCCAAGCCATGCTGTATTGCTGTAACGCAACTGTAGCATTGTCATCGGCATGTACTTAGCATAATATTCCAACAGTACCATGTAGGTGGTAGCACCCATCGTGTAGAAGGGGTAATGGTGTGTACATGTGCACAAGTGTTATCTTGTCTTTCCTGTGATATTCACATTTCCAAAGGTATTCTGCAGTCCCTCGGTGTATCACCTAAGCAAGAAGGTGTCTGTATGCATATTTGCAACAGTTGCCATACACCTACACTGCATGTCCATCACTCACAGACCTTGCTGTGTTTAAAGATGTCTGACATATACTCCAGACATGAACCCTCACCCACATTAATCTGTCAAAGCTTTCATGGGTGTGTGTCACATAGTTGGCCAAGGACACAGATCACTGCAGTAGCCTGCATTGTCACCAACATACATGTATGGCCTAAGGTCTGGGAAGCTGCAGCACATGCTGGCAAAGGTAACAACTGTATTCATATGAGGCAGGCTTCACACATAGGAACTATTAGAGGTCACAGGTACATATCTGTATGTGGCACACACACATACCTGATGTGTGCATTGAAATTACTGTTATGATACTATGTCATACAATAATAAAAGCAAAACACACAACACATTGACAAACACACACATGGCATTTGTGGGATTCAAACCCCTACATAACTATGTTATGATACTTGAGAGAAACACACTAGCACAGCACGCTATTCGCATAACTGGATGATTTCCCTTCTCCTGCTGTATTTATAGGGTGCTGACATCATCAGTCTTTCCAAAGTGGAATGTACATCTTTTAGCGTGTTATCCCAGTCTTCAAAAAGGCCACTCTTTTCAAAGAGAATTGCATACATACACACCCCCCTGCCCCCCCAGTCTTCAAAAAGGCTATTCCTTTTGCATACGTACACACGCCCCTGCCCACACACACACACACACACACACACACACACACACACACAGCGTTTGCAGGATTCAAACCCCTACCTAACTATGTTATGATACTTGAGAGAGACACATTAGCACAGCATCCTATTCGCATTACTGGATGATTTTTCTTCTCCTGCTGTATTTATAGGGTGCTGACATCATCAGTCTTTCCAAACAGGAATGTATATCTTTTAGTGTGTTATCCCAGTCTTCAAAAAGGCCATTCCTTTCAAAGAGAATTGTATACATACACACCCCCTACCTCCCCCCCCCCACACACACAGCGTTTGCAGGATTCAAACCCGTACCTAACTATGTTATGATACTTGAGAGAAACACACTAGCACAGCACGCTATTCGCATAACTGGATGATTTCCCTTCTCCTGCTGTATTTATAGGGTGCTGACATCATCAGTCTTTCCAAAGTGGAATGTATATCTTTTAGTGTGTTATCCCAGTCTTCAAAAAGGCCACTCTTTTCAAAGAGAATTGCATACATACACACCCCCCTGCCCCCCCCAGTCTTCAAAAAGGCCATTCCTTTTGCATACGTACACACGCCCCTGCCCACACACACACACACACACACACACACACACACACACACACACACTGTTTGCAGGATTCAAACCCCTACATAACTATGTCATGATACCTGAGAGAGACGCATTAGCGCAGTGCACTATTCGCATTACTGAATGATTTCCCTTCTCCTGCTGTATTTATAGGGTGCTGACATCATCAGTCTTTCCAAATGTACATCTTTTAGTGTGTTATCCCAGTCTTCAAAAAGGCCATTCCCCTGCCCCCCAGTCTTCAAAAAGGCCATTCCTTTTGCATACGTACACACGGCTGCGCGCAGACAGACACACACACACACACACACACACACACACTGTTTGCAGGATTCAAACCCTACATAACTATGTCATGATACCTGAGAGAGCATTAGCACAGCGCACTATTCGCATTACTGAATGATTTCCTTCTCCTGCTGTATTTATAGGGTGCTGACATCATCAGTCTTTCCAAATGTACATCTTTTAGTGTGTTATCCCAGTCTTCAAAAGGCCATTCCCTGCCCCCCAGTCTTCAAAAAGGCCATTCCTTTTGCATACGTACACACGCCCCTGCCCACACACACACACACACACACACACTGTTTGCAGGATTCAAACCCCTACATAACTATGTCATGATACCTGAGAGAGACGCATTAGCACAGCACTATTCGCATTACTGAATGATTTCCCTTCTCCTGCTGTATTTATAGGGTGCTGACATCATCAGTCTTTCCAAAGTGGAATGTACATCTTTTAGCGTGTTATCCCAGTCTTCAAAAAGGCCACTCTTTTCAAAGAGAATTGCATACATACACACCCCCCTGCCCACCCAGACATCAAAAAGGCCATTCCTTTGCATAATGCACACACGCCCCTGCCCACACACACACACACACACACACACACACACACACAGCGTTTGCAGGATTCAAACCCCTACCTAACTATGTTATGATACTTGAGAGAGACATTAGCACAGCATCCTATTCGCATTACTGGATGATTTTTCTCCTGCTGTATTTATAGGGTGCTGACATCATCAGTCTTTCCAAAGAGGAATGTATATCTTTTAGTGTGTTATCCCAGTCTTCAAAAAGGCCATTCCTTTCAAAGAGAATTGTACATACAAACCCCCACCCCCACACACACACAGTTTGCAGGATTCAAACCCCTACATAACTATGTCATGATACCTGAGAGAGACGCATTAGCACAGTGCACTATTCGCATTACTGGATGATTTCCTTTCTCCTGCTGTATTTATAGGGTGCTGACATCATCAGTCTTTCCAAAGAGGAATGTACATCTTTTAGTGTGTTATCCCAGTCTTCAAAAGGCCATTCCCTGCCCCCAGTCTTCAAAAAGGCCATTCCCTTTGTATACACACACGCCCCTGCACACACACACACACACACACACACACACACTGTTTGCAGGATTCAAACCCCTACATAACTATGTCATGATACCTGAGAGAGACACATTAGCACAGCACTATTCGCATTACTGAATGATTTCCTTCTCCTGCTGTATTTATAGGGTGCTGACATCATCAGTCTTTCCAAAGTGGAATGTACATCTTTAGTGTGTTATCCCAGTCTTCAAAAGGCCACTCTTTTCAAAGAGAATTGCATACATACACCCCCTCCCCCAGTCTTCAAAAAGGCCATTCCTTTTTTGCATACACACACACACACACACACACACACACACACACACACACACACACACATAGTTTGCAGGATTCAAACCCTACATAACTATGTCATGATACCTGAGAGCATTAGCGCAGCACACTATTCGCATTACTGAATGACTTCCCTTCTCCTGCTGTATTTATAGGGTGCTGACATCATCAGTCTTTCCATAGAGGAATGTACATCTTTAGTGTGTTATCCCAGTCTTCAAAAAGGCCATTCCTTTCAAAGAGAATTGCATACATACACACACACCTGCCCACACACACACACACACACACACAGCGTTTGCAGGATTCAAACCCCTACCTAACTATGTTATGATACTTGAGAGACACACATTAGCACAGCGTGCTATTCGCATTACTGGATGATTTTTCTTCTCCTGCTGTATTTATCGGGTGCTGACATCATCAGTCTTTCCAAAGAGGAATGTATATCTTTTAGTGTGTTATCCCAGTCTTCAAAAGCCCATTCCTTTCAAAGAGAATTGCATACATACACTCCCCTACCTCCCCCACACACACACACACACAGTTTGCAGGATTCAAACCCTACCTAACTATGTTATGATACTTGAGAGAAACATTAGCACAGCATGCTATTCGCATAACTGGATGATTTCCCTTCTCCTGCTGTATTTATAGGGTGCTGACATCATCAGTCTTTCCAAAGTGGAATGTACATCTTTTAGTGTGTTATCCCAGTCTTCAAAAAGGCCACTCTTTTCAAAGAGAATTGCATACATACACACCCCCTGCCCCCCAGTCTTCAAAAAGGCCATTCCTTTGCATACACGCGCACACACACACACACACACACACACACACACACACACACACACAGTTTGCAGGATTCAAACCCCTACCTAACTATGTTATGATACTTGAGAGAGACACATTAGCACAGCATCCTATTCGCATTACTGGATGATTTTGTTTCTCCTGCTGTATTTATAGGGTGCTGACATCATCAGTCTTTCCAAAGAGGAATGTATATCTTTTAGTGTGTTATCCCAGTCTTCAAAAAGGCCATTCCTTTCAAAGAGAATTGTATACATACACACACCTACACACACACAGTTTGCAGGATTCAAACCCCTAACTATGTTATGATACTTGAGAAACACACTAGCACAGCACGCTTTTCGCATAACTGGATGATTTCCCTTCTCCTGCTGTATTTATAGGGTGCTGACATCATCAGTCTTTCCAAAGTGGAATGTACATCTTTTAGTGTGTTATCCCAGTCTTCAAAAAGGCCACTCTTTTCAAAGAGAATTGCATACATACACACCCCCCTGCCCCCCAGTCTTCAAAAGGCCATTCCTTTGCATACACACACACACCTGCCCACACACACACACACACACACACACACACACTGTTTGCAGGATTCACACCCCTACATAACTATGTCATGATACCTGAGAGAGACGCATTAGCACAGCGCACTATTCGCATTACTGAATGATTTCCCTTCTCCTGCTGTATTTATAGGGTACTGACATCATCAATCTTTCCAAATGTACATCTTTTAGTGTGTTATCCCAGTCTTCAAAAAGGCCATTCCCCTGCCCCCCAGTCTTCAAAGAGAATTGTACACACACACACACACACACACACACACACACACACACACACACACAGTTTGCAGGATTCAAACCCCTACATAACTATGTCATGATACCTGAGAGAGACGCATTAGCACAGCGCACTATTCGCATTACTGAATGATTTCCCTTCTCCTGCTGTATTTATAGGGTGCTGACATCATCAGTCTTTCCAAAGTGGAATGTACATCTTTTAGCGTGTTATCCCAGTCTTCAAAAAGTCCACTCTTTTCAAAGAGAATTGCATACATACACACACCCCTGCCTCCCCAGTCTTCAAAAGGCCATTCCTTTGCATACACACACACACACACACACACACACACACACACACACACACACACACAGCTTGCAGGATTCAAACCCCTACTTAACTATGTTATGATACTTGAGAGACACATTAGCACAGCATCCTATTCGCATTACCGGATGATTTTTCTTCTCCTGCTGTATTTATAGGGTGCTGACATCATCAGTCTTTCCAAAGAGGAATGTATATCTTTTAGTGTGTTATCCCAGTCTTCAAAAAGGCCATTCCTTTCAAAGAGAATTGTATACATACACACCCCCTACCCCCCCCCACACACACAGTTTGCAGGATTCAAACCCCTACCTAACTATGTTATGATACTTGAGAGAAACACTCTAGCACAGCACGCTATTCGCATAACTGGATGATTTCCCTTCTCCTGCTGTATTTATAGGGTGCTGACATCATCAGTCTTTCCAAAGTGGAATGTACATCTTTTAGTGTGTTATCCCAGTCTTCAAAAAGGCCACTCTTTTCAGAGAGAATTGCATACATACACACCCCGCTGGCCCCCCCAGTCTTAAAAAGGCCATTCCTTTTCCATACGTACACACGCCCCTGCCCACACACACACACACACACACACACACACACACACACACACACACACACACACACTGTTTGCAGGATTCAAAACCCTACATAACTATGTCATGATACCTGAGAGAGACGCATTAGCACAGCGCACTATTCACATTACTGAATGATTTCCCTTCTCCTGCTGTATTTAAAGGGTGCTGACATCATCAGTCTTTCCAAATGTACATCTTTTAGTGTGTTATCCCAGTCTTCAAAAAGGCCATTCCCCTGCCCCCCAGTCTTCAAAAAGGCCATTCCTTTTGCATACGTATACACGCCCCTGCCCACACACACACACACACACACACACACACACACACACATACACACACAGTTTGCAGGATTCAAACCCCTACATAACTATGTCATGATACCTGAGATAGACGCATTAGCACAGCGCACTATTCGCATTACTGAATGACTTCCCTTCTCCTGCTGTATTTATAGGGTGCTGACATCATCAGTCTTTCCAAAGTGGAATGTACATCTTTTAGCGTGTTATCCCAGTCTTCAAAAAGGCCACTCTTTTCAAAGAGAATTGCATACATACACACCCCCTGCCCCCCCAGTCTTCAAAAAGGCCATTCCTTGCACACACACACACACACACACACACACACACACAGCGTTTGCAGGATTCAAACCCCTACCTAACTATGTTATGATACTTGAGAGACACACATTAGCACAGTACACTATTCACATTACTGGATGATTTCCCTTCTCCTGCTGTATTTATAGGGTGCTGACATCATCAGTCTTTCCCAAGAGGAATGTATATCTTTTAGTGTGTTATCCCAGTCTTCAAAAAAGGCCATACCCCTGCCACCCCAGTCTTCAAAAAGGCCATTCCTTTTGCATACATACACACCTGCCCACACACACACACACACACACACACACACTGTTTGCAGGATTCAAACCCCTACCTAACTATGTTATGATACTTGAGAGAGACATTAGCATAGCACTATTCGCATTACTGGATGATTTCCCTTCTCCTGCTGTATTTATAGGGTGCTGACATCATCAGTCTTTCCAAATGTACATCTTTTAGTGTGTTATCCCAGTCTTCAAAAAGGCCACTCTTTTCAGAGAATTTGGCATACACACACCCCCTGCCCCCAGTCTTCAAAAAGGCCATTCCTTTTGCATACGTACACACGCCCCTGCCCACACACACACACACACACACACACACACACACAGCGTTTGCAGGATTCAAACCCCTACCTAACTATGTTATGATACTTGAGAGAGACACATTAGCACAGCGTCCTATTCGCATTACTGGATGATTTTTCTTCTCCTGCTGTATTTATAGGGTGCTGACATCATCAGTCTTTCCAAAGAGGAATGTACATCTTTTAGTGTGTTATCCCAGTCTTCAAAAGGCCATTCCTTTCAAAGAGTCCATTGCATACATACACACACACACACACACACACACACACACACTGTTTGCAGGATTCAAACCCCTACATAACTATGTCATGATACCTGAGAGAGACGCATTAGCCCAGCACACTATTCGCATTACTGAATGATTTCCCTTCTCCTGCTGTATTTATAGGGTGCTGACATCATCAGTCTTTCCAAATGTACATCTTTTAGTGTGTTATCCCAGTCTTCAAAAAGGCCACTCTGCATACATACACACCCTGCCCCCCAGTCTTCAAAAAGGCCATTCCTTTTGCATACCCTGCCCACACACACACACACACACACACACACACACACACACACACACACACACACTGTTTGCAGGATTCAAACCCCTACATAACTATGTCATGATACCTGAGAGAGACGCATTAGCACAGCGCACTATTCGCATTACTGAATGATTTCCCTTCTCCTGCTGTATTTATAGGGTGCTGACATCATCAGTCTTTCCAAATGTACATCTTTTAGTGTGTTATCCCAGTCTTCAAAAAGGCCATTCCCCTGCCCCCCAGTCTTCAAAAAGGCCATTCCTTTTGCATACGTACACACGCCCCTGCCCACACACACACACACACACACACACACTGTTTGCAGGATTCAAACCCCTACATAACTATGTCATGATACCTGAGAGAGACGCATTAGCACAGCGCACTATTCGCATTACTGAATGATTTCCCTTCTCCTGCTGTATTTATAGGGTGCTGACATCATCAGTCTTTCCAAAGTGGAATGTACATCTTTTAGCGTGTTATCCCAGTCTTCAAAAAGGCCACTCTTTTCAAAGAGAATTGCATACATACACACCCCCCTGCCCCCCCAGTCTTCAAAAAGGCCATTCCTTTTGCATACGTACACACGCCCCTGCCCACACACACACACACACACACACACACACACACACACACAGCGTTTGCAGGATTCAAACCCCTACCTAACTATGTTATGATACTTGAGAGAGACACATTAGCACAGCGTCCTATTCGCATTACTGGATGATTTTTCTTCTCCTGCTGTATTTATAGGGTGCTGACATCATCAGTCTTTCCAAAGAGGAATGTATATCTTTTAGTGTGTTATCCCAGTCTTCAAAAAGGCCATTCCTTTCAAAGAGAATTGTATACATACACACCCCCTACCCCCCCCACACACACACAGCGTTTGCAGGATTCAAACCCCTACCTAACTATGTTATGATACTTGAGAGAAACACACTAGCACAGCACGCTATTCGCATAACTGGATGATTTCCCTTCTCCTGCTGTATTTATAGGGTGCTGACATCATCAGTCTTTCCAAAGTGGAATGTACATCTTATAGTGTGTTATCCCAGTCTTCAAAAAGGCCACTCTTTTCAAAGAGAATTGCATACATACACACCCCCCTGCCCCCCCCCAGTCTTCAAAAAGGCCATTCCTTTTGCATACGTACACACGCCCCTGCCCACACACACACACACACACACACACACACACACACTGTTTGCAGGATTCAAACCCCTACATAACTATGTCATGATACCTGAGAGAGACGCATTAGCACAGCGCACTATTCGCATTACTGAATGATTTCCCTTCTCCTGCTGTATTTATAGGGTGCTGACATCATCAGTCTTTCCAAATGTACATCTTTTAGTGTGTTATCCCAGTCTTCAAAAAGGCCATTCCCCTGCCCCCCCAGTCTTCCAAAAGGCCATTCCTTTTGCATACGTACACACACACACACACACACACACACACACACACACACACACACTGTTTGCAGGATTCAAACCCCTACATAACTATGTCATGATACCTGAGAGAGACGCATTAGCACAGCGCACTATTCGCATTACTGAATGATTTCCCTTCTCCTGCTGTATTTATAGGGTGCTGACATCATCAGTCTTTCCAAAGTGGAATGTACATCTTTTAGCGTGTTATCCCAGTCTTCAAAAAGGCCACTCTTTTCAAAGAGAATTGCATACATACACACCCCCCTGGCCCCCCCAGTCTTCAAAAAGGCCATTCCTTTTGCATACGTACACACGCCCCTGCCCACACACACACACACACACACACACACACACACACACACACACAGCGTTTGCAGGATTCAAACCCCTACCTAACTATGTTATGATACTTGAGAGAGACACATTAGCACAGCGTCCTATTCGCATTACTGGATGATTTTTCTTCTCCTGCTGTATTTATAGGGTGCTGACATCATCAGTCTTTCCAAAGAGGAATGTATATCTTTTAGTGTGTTATCCCAGTCTTCAAAAAGGCCATTCCTTTCAAAGAGAATTGTATACATACACACCCCGTACCTCCCCCCCCCACACACACAGCGTTTGCAGGATTCAAACCCCTACCTAACTATGTTATGATACTTGAGAGAAACACACTAGCACAGCACGCTATTCGCATAACTGGATGATTTCCCTTCTCCTGCTGTATTTATAGGGTGCTGACATCATCAGTTTTACCAAAGTGGAATGTACATCTTATAGTGTGTTATCCCAGTCTTCAAAAAGGCCACTCTTTTCAAAGAGAATTGCATACATACACACCCCCCTGCCCCCCCCCCAGTCTTCAAAAAGGCCATTCCTTTTGCATACGTACACATCTCCCTGCCCACACACACACACACACACACACACACACACACACACACACTGTTTGCAGGATTCAAACCCCTACATAACTATGTCATGATACCTGAGAGAGACGCATTAGCACAGCGCACTATTCGCATTACTGAATGATTTCCCTT
Source organism: Protopterus annectens (assembly GCF_019279795.1). Classification (NCBI taxonomy): domain Eukaryota; kingdom Metazoa; phylum Chordata; order Ceratodontiformes; family Protopteridae; genus Protopterus; species Protopterus annectens. Next base: position 1,812,670,564 of record NC_056732.1, read on the forward strand.
CTCCTGCTGTATTTATAGGGTGCTGACATCATCAGTCTTTCCAAATGTACATCTTTTAGTGTGTTATCCCAGTCTTCAAAAAGGCCATTCCCCTGCCCCCAGTCTTCAAAAGGCCATTCCTTTTGCATACACACACACACACACACACACACACACACACACACACACACACATGCACACTGTTTGCAGGATTCAAATCCCTACATAACTATGTCATTATACCTGAGAGAGACATTAGCACAGTGCACTATTCGCATTACTGAATGATTTCCTTCTCCTGCTGTATTTATAGGGTGCTGACATCATCAGTCTTTCCAAATGTACATCTTTTAGTGTGTTATCCCAGTCTTCAAAAGGCCATTCCTGCCCCCAGTCTTCAAAAGGCCATTTCTTTTGCATACACACCCTGCCCACACACACACACACACACACACACACACACACACTGTTTGCAGGATTCAAACCCCTACATAACTATGTCATGATACCTGAGAGAGACGCATTAGCACAGCGCACTATTCGCATTACTGAATGATTTCCCTTCTCCTGCTGTATTTATAGGGTGCTGACATCATCAGTCTTTCCAAAGTGGAATGTACATCTTTTAGCGTGTTATCCCAGTCTTCAAAAAGGCCACTCTTTTCAAAGAGAATTGCATACATACACACCCCCTGCCCCCCCAGTCTTCAAAAAGGCCATTCCTTTTGCATACGTACACACGCCCCTGCCCACACACACACACACACACACAGCGTTTGCAGGATTCAAACCTCTACCTAACTATGTTATGATACTTGAGAGAGACACATTAGCACAGCGTCCTATTCGCATTACTGGATGATTTTTCTTCTCCTGCTGTATTTATAGGGTGCTGACATCATCAGTCTTTCCAAAGAGGAATGTATATCTTTTAGTGTGTTATCCCAGTCTTCAAAAAGGCCATTCCTTTCAAAGAGAATTGTATACATACACACCCCCTACCCCCCACACACACACAGCGTTTGCAGGATTCAAACCCCTACCTAACTATGTTATGATACTTGAGAGAAACACACTAGCACAGCACGCTATTCGCATAACTGGATGATTTCCCTTCTCCTGCTGTATTTATAGGGTGCTGACATCATCAGTCTTTCCAAAGTGGAATGTACATCTTTTAGTGTGTTATCCCAGTCTTCAAAAAGGCCACTCTTTTCAAAGAGAATTGCATACATACACACCCCCCTGCCCCCTGCCCCCCCCAGTCTTCAAAAAGGCCATTCCTTTTGCATACGTACACATGTCCCTGCCCACACACACACACACACACACACACACACACACACACACAGTTTGCAGGATTCAAACCCCTACATAACTATGTCATGATACCTGAGAGAGACGCATTAGCACAGCGCACTATTCGCATTACTGAATGATTTCCCTTCTCCTGCTGTATTTATAGGGTGCTGACATCATCAGTCTTTCCAAATGTACATCTTTTAGTGTGTTATCCCAGTCTTCAAAAAGGCCATTCCCCTGCCCCCCCAGTCTTCAAAAAGGCCATTCCTTTTGCATACGTACACACGCCCCTGCCCACACACACACACACACACACACACACACACACACACACACACACACACACACACTGTTTGCAGGATTCAAATCCCTACATAACTATGTCATTATACCTGAGAGAGACGCATTAGCACAGTGCACTATTCGCATTACTGAATGATTTCCCTTCTCCTGCTGTATTTATAGGGTGCTGACATCATCAGTCTTTCCAAATGTACATCTTTTAGTGTGTTATCCCAGTCTTCAAAAAGGCCATTCCCCTGCCCCCCCAGTCTTCAAAAAGGCCATTTCTTTTGCATACGTACACACACACACACACACACACACACACACACACACACTGTTTGCAGGATTCAAACCCCTACATAACTATATCATGATACCTGAGAGAGACGCATTAGCACAGCGCACTATTCGCATTACTGAATGATTTCCCTTCTCCTGCTGTATTTATAGGGTGCTGACATCATCAGTCTTTACAAAGTGGAATGTACATCTTTTAGCGTGTTATCTCAGTCTTCAAAAAGGCCACTCTTTTCAAAGAGAATTGCATATGTACACACCCCCCTGCCCCCCCAGTCTTCAAAAAGGCCATTCCTTTTGCATACGTACACATGCCCCTGCCCACACACACACACACACTCAGCGTTTGCAGGATTCAAACCCCTACCTAACTATGTTATGATACTTGAGAGAGACACATTAGCACAGCATCCTATTCGCATTACTGGATGATATTTCTTCTCCTGCTGTATTTATAGGGTGCTGACATCATCAGTCTTTCCAAAGAGGAATGTATATCTTTTAGTGTGTTATCCCAGTCTTCAAAAAGGCCATTCCTTTCAAAGAGAATTGTATACATACACACCCCCCCACACACACACAGCGTTTGCAGGATTCAAACCCCTACCTAACTATGTTATGATACTTGAGAGAAACACACTAGCACAGCACGCTATTCGCATAACTGGATGATTTCCCTTCTCCTGCTGTATTTATAGGGTGCTGACATCATCAGTCTTTCCAAAGTGGAATGTACATCTTTTAGTGTGTTATCCCAGTCTTCAAAAAGGCCACTCTTTTCAAAGAGAATTGCATACATACACACCCCCCTGCCCCCCCCAGTCTTCAAAAAGGCCATTCCTTTTGCATACGTACCCCCCACACACACACACACACACACACACACACACACACACACACACACACACACACTGTTTGCAGGATTCAAACCCCTACATAACTATGTCATGATACCTGAGAGAGATGCATTAGCACAGCGCACTATTCGCATTACTGAATGATTTCCCTTCTCCTGCTGTATTTATAGGGTGCTGACATCATCAGTCTTTCCAAATGTACATCTTTTAGTGTGTTATCCCAGTCTTCAAAAAGGCCATTCCCCTGCCCCCCCAGTCTTCAAAAAGGCCATTCCTTTTGCATACGTACACACGCCCCTGCCCACACACACACACACACACACACACACACACACACACACACACACACACACAGCGTTTGCAGGATTCAAACCCCTACCTAACTATGTTATGATACTTGAGAGAGGCACATTAGCACAGCGTCCTATTCGCATTACTGGATGATTTTTCTTCTCCTGCTGTATTTATAGGGTGCTGACATCATCAGTCTTTCCAAAGAGGAATGTATATCTTTTAGTGTGTTATCCCAGTCTTCAAAAAGGCCATTCCTTTCAAAGAGAATTGCATACATACACACCCCCCTGCCCCCCCCAGTCTTCAAAAAGGCCATTCCTTTTGCATACGTACACACGCCCCTGCCCACACACACACACACACACACACACACACACACACACACACACACACACTGTTTGCAGGATTCAAACCCCTACATAACTATGTCATGATACCTGAGAGAGACGCATTAGCACAGCACACTATTCGCATTACTGAATGATTTCCCTTCTCCTGCTGTATTTATAGGGTGCTGACATCATCAGTCTTTCCAAAGTGGAATGTACATCTTTTAGCGTGTTATCCCAGTCTTCAAAAAGGCCACTCTTTTCAAAGAGAATTGCATACATACACACCACCCTGCTCCCCCAGTCTTCAAAAAGGCCATTCCTTTTGCATACGTACACACGCCCCTGCCCACACACACACACACACACACACACACACACACACACACACACACACAGTTTGCAGGATTCAAACCCCTACCTAACTATGTTATGATACTTGAGAGAGACACATTAGCACAGCGTCCTATTCGCATTACTGGATGATTTTTCTTCTCCTACTGTATTTATAGGGTGCTGACATCATCAGTCTTTCCAAAGAGGAATGTATATCTTTTAGTGTGTTATCCCAGTCTTCAAAAAGGCCATTCCTTTCAAAGAGAATTGTATACATACACACCCCGTACCTCCCCCACACACACACACACACACACACACACACAGTTTGCAGGATTCAAACCCCTACCTAACTATGTTATGATACTTGAGAGAAACACACTAGCACAGCACGCTATTCCCATTACTGGATGATTTCCCTTCTCCTGCTGTATTTAAAGGGTGCTGACATCATCAGTCTTTCCAAAGTGGAATGTACATCTTTTAGTCTGTCATCCCAGTCTTCAAAAAGGCCACTCTTTTCAAAGAGAATTGCATACATACACACCCCCCTGCCCCCCCCAGTCTTCAAAAAGGCCATTCCTTTTGAATACGTACACACGCCCCTGCCCACACACACACACACACACACACACACACACACACACACACAGTTTGCAGGATTCAAACCCCTACATAACTATGTCATGATACCTGAGAGAGACGCATTAGCGCAGCGCACTATTCGCATTACTGAATGATTTTCCTTCTCCTGCTGTATTTATAGGGTGCTGACATCATCAGTCTTCCAAATGTACATCTTTTAGTGTGTTATCCCAGTCTTCAAAAAGGCCATTCCCCTGCCCCCCAAGTCTTCAAAAAGGCCATTCCTTTTGCATACGTACACACGCCCCTGCCCACACACACACACACACACACACACACACAGTTTGCCGGATTCAAACCCCTACATAACTATGTCATGATACCTGAGAGAGACGCATTAGCACAAAGCGCTATTCGCATTACTGAATGATTTCCCTTCTCCTGCTGTATTTATAGGGTGCTGACATCATCAGTCTTTCCAAAGTGGAATGTACATCTTTTAGCGTGTTATCCCAGTCTTCAAAAAGGCCACTCTTTTCAAAGAGAATTGCATACATACACACCCCCCTGCCCCCCAGTCTTCAAAAAGGCCATTCCTTTTGCATACATACACACGCCCCTGCCCACACACACACACACACACACACACACACAGTTTGCAGGATTCAAACCCCTACATAACTATGTCATGATACCTGAGAGAGATGCATTCGCACAGCGCACTATTCGCATTACTGAATGATTGCCCTTTTCCTGCTGTATTTATAGGGTGCTGACATCATCAGTCTTTCCAAAGTGGAATGTACATCTTTTAGTGTGTTATCCCAGTCTTCAAAAAGGCCACTCTTTTCAAAGAGAATTGCATACATACACACCCCCCTGCCCCCCCAGTCTTCAAAAAGGCCATTCCTTTTGCATATGTACACATGCCCCTGCCCACACACACACACACACACATACACACACACACACACACACACACAGCATTTGCAGGATTCAAACCCCTACCTAACTATGTTATGATACTTGAGAGAGACATATTATCACAGCGTCCTATTCGCATTACTGGATGATTTTTCTTCTCCTGCTGTATTTATAGGGTGCTGACATCATCAGTCTTTCCAAAGTGGAATGTATATCTTTTAGTGTGTTATCCCAGTCTTCAAAAAGGCCATTCCTTTCAAAGAGAATTGTATACATACACACCCCCTACCTCCCCCCCCCCACACACACGGCGTTTGCAGGATTCAAACCCCTACCTAACTATGTTATGATACTTGAGAGAAACACACTAGCACAGCACGCTATTCGCATAACTGGATGATTTCCCTTCTCCTGCTGTATTTATAGGGTGCTGACATCATCAGTCTTTCCAAAGTGGAATGTACATCTTTTAGTGTGTTATCCCAGTCTTCAAAAAGGCCACTCTTTTCAGAGAGAATTGCATACATACACACACCCCTGCCCCCCCCAGTCTTCAAAAAGGCCATTCCTTTTGCATACGTACACACGCCCCTGCCCACACACACACACACACACACACACACAGTTTGCAGGATTCAAACCCCTACATAACTATGTCATGATACCTGAGAGAGACGCATTAGCACAGCGCACTATTCACATTACTGAATGATTTCCCTTCTCCTGCTGTATTTATAGGGTGCTGACATCATCAGTCTTTCCAAATGTACATCTTTTAGTGTGTTATCCCAGTCTTCAAAAAGGCCATTCCCCTGCCCCCCCAGTCTTCAAAAAGGCCATTCCTTTTGCATACGTACACACGCCCCTGCCCACACACACACACACACACACACACACACACACACACACACACTGTTTGCAGGATTCAAACCCCTACATAACTATGTCATGATACCTGAGAGAGACGCATTAGCACAGCACACTATTCGCATTACTGAATGATTTCCCTTCTCCTGCTGTATTTATAGGGTGCTGACATCATCAGTCTTTCCAAAGTGGAATGTACATCTTTTAGCGTGTTATCCCAGTCTTCAAAAAGGCCACTCTTTTCAAAGAGAATTGCATACATACACACCCCCCTGCCCCCCCAGTCTTCAAAAAGGCCATTCCTTTTGCATACGTACACATGCCCCTGCCCACACACACACACACACACACACACACACACACAGCGTTTGCAGGATTCAAACCCCTACCTAACTATGTTATGATACTTGAGAGAGACACATTAGCACAGCATCCTATTCGCATTACTGGATGATTTTTCTTCTCCTGCTGTATTTATAGGGTGCTGACATCATCAGTCTTTCCAAAGAGGAATGTATATCTTTTAGTGTGTTATCCCAGTCTTCAAAAAGGCCATTCCTTTCAAAGAGAATTGTATACATACACACCCCCTACCTCCCCCCACACACACAGCGTTTGCAGGATTCAAACCCCTACCTAACTATGTTATGATACTTGAGATAAACATACTAGCACAGCACGCTATTCGCATAACTGGATGATTTCCCTTCTCCTGCTGTATTTATAGGGTGCTGACATCATCAGTCTTTCCAAAGTGGAATGTACATCTTTTAGTGTGTTATCCCAGTCTTCAAAAAGGCCACTCTTTTCAAAGAGAATTGCATACATACACACCCCCCTGCCCCCCGCAGTCTTCAAAAAGGCCATTCCTTTTGCATACGTACACACGCCCCTGCCCACACACACACACACACACACACACACACACACACACTGTTTGCAGGATTCAAACCCCTACATAACTATGTCATGATACCTGAGAGAGACGCATTAGCACAGCGCACTATTCGCATTACTGAATGATTTCCCTTCTCCTGCTGTATTTATAGGGTGCTGACATCATCAGTCTTTCCAAATGTACATCTTTTAGTGTGTTATCCCAGTCTTCAAAAAGGCCATTCCCCTGCCCCCCCCAGTCTTCAAAAAGGCCATTCCTTTTGCATACGTACACACGCCCCTGCCCACACACACACACACACACACACACACACACACACTGTTTGCAGGATTCAAACCCCTACATAACTATGTCATGATACCTGAGAGAGACGCATTAGCACAGCGCACTATTCGCATTACTGAATGATTTCCCTTCTCCTGCTGTATTTATAGGGTGCTGACATCATCAGTCTTTCCAAATGTACATCTTTTAGTGTGTTATCCCAGTCTTCAAAAAGGCCATTCCCCTGCCCCCCCAGTCTTCAAAAAGGCCATTCCTTTTGCATACGTACACACGCCCCTGCCCACACACACACACACACACACACACTGTTTGCAGGATTCAAACCCCTACATAACTATGTCATGATACCTGAGAGAGACGCATTAGCACAGCGCACTATTCGCATTACTGAATGATTTCCCTTCTCCTGCTGTATTTATAGGGTGCTGACATCATCAGTCTTTCCAAATGTACATCTTTTAGTGTGTTATCCCAGTCTTCAAAAAGGCCATTCCCCTGCCCCCCCAGTCTTCAAAAAGGCCATTCCTTTTGCATACGTACACACGCCCCTGCCCCCACACACACACACACACACACACACACACACAGCGTTTGCAGGATTCAAGCCCCTACCTAACTATGTTATGATACTTGAGAGAGACGCATTAGCGCAGCGTGCTATTCGCATTACCGGATGATGTTTCTTCTTCTGCTGTATTTATAGGGTGCTGACATCATCAGTCTTTACAAAGAGGAATGTACATCTTTTAGAGTGTTATCCCAGTCTTCAAAAAGGCCATTCCTTTCAAAGAGAATTGCACACACACACAGTGTTTGCAGGATTCAAACTCCTACATAACTATGTTATGATACTTGAGAGGGAGACACACACACACACACACAGTGTTTGCAGGATTCAAACCCCTACATAACTATGTCATGATACCTGAGAGAGACGCACTAGCACAGTGCACTATTAGCATTACTGAATGATTTCCCTTCTCCTGCTGTATTTATAGGGTGCTGACATCATCAGTCTTTCCAAATGTACATCTTTTAGTGTGTTATCCCAGTCTTCAAAAAGGCCATTCCTTTCAAAGAGAATTGTATACATACATACTGTATTCTAACACCTATGTCCAACCCCTCAGGGCAAGGGGTATTCGGTACACCCCATCAGCTTCCTACTACAATATTCGAACACCTATGCCCAAAACCTCAGGGTGTGGGTATTCGGCACATGCCATCAGCTTTCTACTACTATATTCTAACACCTATGTCCAAAACCTCAGGGCAGGGGTATTTGGCACACCCCATCAGCTTCCTACTACTGTATTCTAACACCTATGTCCAACCCTTCATGGCAGGGGTATTCAGCACACCCCATCAGCTTTCTACTACTATATTCTAACACCTATATCCAAAACCTCAGGGCAGGGGCTTGGCACACCCCATCAGCTTCCTACTACTGTATTCTAACACCTATAGCCAACCCTGAAGGTAGGGGTATTTAGGACACCCCATTAGCTTCCTACTACTATCGTCTAACACCTCTGTCCAAAATCTCAGAGCAGGGGTATTCGGCACAGCCCATCAGCTTCCTAAGACTATATTCTAACACCTATGTACAAAACCTCAGGACAGGGGTATTCGGCACCCCCAACAGTTTCCTACTACTGTATTCTAACACCTATGTCCAAAACCCCAGGGCAGGGGTATTCGGCACACCCCATCAGCTTATTTCGACTATATTCTAACACCTATATCCAACTCTACAGGGCAGAGGTATTCAGCACACTCCATCAGCTTCCTACTACTATATTCTAACACCTATGTCCAAAACCTCAGGGCAGGGGTATTCAGCACACCCCATCAGCTTCTTACTATTGTATTCTAACACCTATGTCCAAAACCTCAGGGCAGGGGTATCTTGCACAACCCATCAGCTAACTACTACTATATTCTAACATCTATGTCCAACCCCCTCAGGCAGGGGTATTCTACACAACGCATCAGCTTCCTACTACTAAATTCTAACATCTATGCCCAAAACCTCAGGGCAGGGGTATTCGGTACAACTCATCAACTTCCTATTACTATATTCTAACACGTATGCCCAAAACCTCAGGGCAGGCGTATTTGCCACACCCCATCAGCTTCCTACTATTGTATTCTAACACCTATGACCAAAACCTTAGGGCAGGGATACTTGCCACAACCCATCAGCTTCCTATACTATATTCTAACAGCTATGTCAAAAACCTCAGGGTAGGGGTATTCAGCATACTCCGTCAGCTTCCTAAAACTATGTTCTAACACCTATGTCCAAATCTTCAGGGCAGGGGTATTCAGGACACGTCATCAGCTTCCTACTACTATATTCTAAGATCTATGTCCAAAACCTCAGGACAGGGGTATTCAGCACTCTCAGGGCAGGGGTATTCGGCACACCCTATCAGCTTCGTACTACTATATTCTAACACCTATGTCCATCCCCTCAGGGCAGGGGTATTCGACACACCCCATCAGCTTTCTACTACAAAATTCTAACACCTCTGTCCAAAACCTCAGAGCAGGGGTATTTGGCACACCCCATTAGCTTCCTAATACTATATTCTAACACAGTTCCTACAACACTGCTCCGGTACAATAAAGCTTCCTACTACTGTATTCTAACACCCATGTCCAAAACCTCCGGGTAGGTGTATTTGGGACACGCCATCAACTTCCTAATACTATATTCTAATACCTATATCCAAAACCTCAGGGAAAGGGGTATTCGACACACCCCATCAGCTTCCTACTACAATATTTTAACACCTATGCCCAAAACATCAGGGTGGGGGTATTCAGCACATGCCATCAGCTTTCTACTACTATATTCTAACACATATGTCCAAAACCTCAGGGCAGGGGTATTTGGCACACCCCATCAGCTTCCTACTACTATATTCTAACATCTATGTCCAAAACCTCAGAGCGAGGGTATTCGGCACAGCCCATCAGCTTCCTAATACTATATTCTAACAGCTATGTCAAAAACCTCATGGTAGGGGTATTCAGCATACCCCATCAGCTTCCTAAAACTATGTTTTAACACCTATGTCCAAAACCTCAGGGCAGGGGTATTCAGGACACATCATTAGCTTCCTACTACTATATTCTAAGATCTATGTCCAAAACCTCAGGACAGGGGTATTCAGCACACTCAGGGCAGGGGTATTCGGCACACCCTATCAGCTTCCTACTACTATATTCTAACACCTATGTCCATCCCCTCAGGGCAGGGGTATTCGGCACACCCCATCAGCTTTCTACTACAACATTCTAACACCTATGTCCAAAACTTCAAGGCAGGAGTATTTGGCACCCCCAACAGCTTCCTACTACTGTATTCTAACACCTATGTCCAAAACCTCAGGACAGGGGTATTCACCACACTCAGGGCAGGGGTATTCAGCACACCCCATTAGCTTCCTACTACTATATTCTAACACCTATGTCCAAAACCTCAGGGCAGGGGTATTTGGCACACTCCATCAGCTTCCTACTACCATATTCTAACAACTATGTCCAAAACCTCAGGGCCGGGGTATTGGGCACAGCCCATCAGCTTCCTACTACTACATTACAACACCTATGTCTAACCCCTCAGGGCAGGGGTATTCAGCACACTGTATCAGCTTCCCACTACTATATTCTAACAACTATGTCCAAAACCTCAACTTCCTACTACCATATTCTAACACCTATGTCCAAGCCCTCAGGGCAAGGGTATTTGGCCCACCTCATCAGCTTCCTACTACTATATTCTAACACCTATGTCCAAAAAAACTCAGGGCAGAGGTATTTTGCACACTCCATCAGCTTCCTGCTACTATAGTCGAACACCTACATCCAAAACCTCAGGGCAGGGGTTTGGCACACCCCGTCAGCTTCCTACTACTGTATTGTAACACCTATGTCCAAAAACCTCAGGGTAGGGTTATTCGGCAAACCCCATCAGTTTCTTTCTACTATATTATAACACCTATGTCCAAAATCTCAGGGCAGGGGTATTCAGGACACCCCATCAGCTTCCTACTACTGTACTCTAACACCTATGTCCAACTCTACAGGGCAGGGGTATTCAGAACACTCCATCAGCTTCGTACAGTTATGTTCTAGCACCTATGTTCAGAACATCAGGGCAGGGGTATTCAGCACCACCAATCAGTGTCCTACTGCTATATTCTAACACCTATGTCCAAAACCTCAGGGCAGGGGTATTCCAGCACACCCCATCAGCTTCTTACTATTATATTCTAACACTTATGTATAAAACCTCAGGGCAGGGGTATTTGGCACAACCCATCAGCTTCCTGCTACTACATTTTGACACCTATGTCCAACCCCTCAGGGCAGGAGTATTCGGCAGATCGCATCAACTTCCTATTCAAGAATATATATGAAGAGGTTATACACATTTACAAGGTAATTTTAACACCTGGAAAGAAAAGACTGCTTACAAAAATTATTGTTTAAATAAGCCTCTGGAAGTGTGGTTAAAATAAATAGGCCATTTATGGTGTACTGATGAGCTTATAAAAAAGGGTGCAACATGTCAAGTCTACAGCAGATGTTGTTTGTTTTTATTGGCTAGAAAGCATAAATAAAAACTTGTACAAAGTCAGGACATTCAGAAGCCATACAGATGAAACACTTGCATGTCCTTAGGGGTTATATGCATATTTCTCATCTGCCTCTCTCAAAGGTTTTAGTCATTATTCTCACAGAGGGATAGGTTCCTAGCAGAGCATATTCCTAGCAAATGCAATTAGTTGCCACTACAGGGAAACATGAACTACTTTAGCTGCCTTTAATGACTGCACGAACAGACACAAACCTACACCAGGCTTATCATATCAGGTCCTTCTCTATATGGAAGTTAAGTAGTATTAAGTGCTTGACAATGGTGTTGAGAACCTTTAAGTTTGTCTGTTTAAAGGTGCACGTGGATAGGCATCATATGGTCCCTGGAGTCACTTGCCTAGTATTCTTCCCGTTTCTAAACACCCATAGTGATGTGCCGAAGATGACTGAGGGAAAGAGCTACCATGTAGTTTGGCACCTGCAGGAAAATTAGGGTTTATTTTTTTAAATGCTAATGGAGCAGTCAATGAAGAATAAAGGGAGACCCATGGGGCTCCTCTTGATTTATGAATCTGAAGATAGGTGCTGGTAGGAAACCAAATAACTTTCATGGCTGTCTGGATGTTAACTTTCTCTAGTCAGCTTCATCCCTTTCAGTGGTGTTTGGGAGACCACTAATGGGGTGTGAACTGGTCAAGACTTACAGTAGGGACATGATGACTGGCAATCATAAAGGGAAAACATACTTAGAAAAAAAACCCTCAGGGTCATTGGAACAGAATAATGCAATCTGCTTTGCAGAGACTCATTCAGAGCATACCTCCCAACCTCTCAGCGCAAGAAATCTGGACAAAGCTACAAATAATAGGGGAACAAAGGCCCAAAAATAGAGACACATTTTAAAACTTGCTCTTATAAACTTAGAAAGTTGATAGAAAAACTTGCTTTGAATTATTATGCATTTTCTGAAGATTATGAAGTCTCAAATTCAAATATATGTCATTATTTACTGGCTTCAGACCTCAATACTTCGCCAGAAAACCACAAATTTTATGAAGAACAGACCAAAAATATAAAGCAAAAATCTAGACATTCTGTAAAAATCTAGACAGTTGGGAGATATGATTCAGAGGACTCAGCTACTTCAGTGTAAACTATACAGCAGGCTTCCACAGATGTGACCAGCTTTGAGTCCCACTTCAGGAATATGCACTTTCTGGATAATTATGGGCTTGTTTCTTTTTCGGGTGTTTTACTCAGAAGAGTTTCTCTCTCTCTCTCTCTCTCTCTCTCTCTCTCTTTAAGGAGTCTATTGAGGGTTTAAAGTGTTAAAATGTGAAGGGGTGGCTTGAGACAGTAGATAAAATATGGGTTACATTCACACTAATATAAAAGGACTGCAAAAATGTAGTTCTATAATGTCTTCAAGTATCCAAGAAACTTTAGAAACACAGCTGGCAGTTAGAGTGTACAGTTTACATCACACAGGGTCATGTGATCCCCCCAACCACCATAAGTATTGTGCAGGACTGAATCTGTCATTCAAACACACTAAATCTCATAAGAAAAAAACATACAAAACCTCAGCTGAGTTTTGTCAGAGCAACAAAATGTTAAGTAAATAAATGGAAAAACATGAGTGTGATAAATTACTTCTCAGATTTTGTGTTCAGAAAGGACCAAAATTATGACGGCAGGATATTCTCAACAATGTTATCTTTTTTTCTTAACATAAAGCATTTTGTAGTTCTAGTAAACTGTACTTCTCAAATAAAAGTGGCATTTCAGAAATCATCTCCCTTACCTACAGAAACAATGTTCTTGTAGTTCTGTACCATCACTTCTTTGTATAGCTGTTTATCATCTTTATTCAGAATCTTCCACTTCCGTCTCTGAAAACTCAACAGCAACATCTTCATATTTTTCCGGCACCTAAAAATACATGGGATTTATTTATTTGCTCTTTTAATTTCATTGTAGAAATAGATAC